>NC_092393.1:5302854-5499160 GCF_030028105.1 Mobula birostris
AACTGTAACAAAACCCAATTTCCCTCGGGATCAATAAAGTATGACTATGACTATGTAGATTCTCCCTTTTAAAGTGAGCATAAAAGGCATTGAACTCATCTGGGAGTGAATCATCGCTGCCATTCGTGATGTTAAGTTTCACTTTGTAAGAAGTAATGGCTGCAAACTCTGCCAGAGCTGACGTGACCTCAGTGACAGCAGTACGTGTCTAGGTGCTCCAAAGCAGAGGGGAGCTGAGTTAAACAAGAGAAATCCAGAGGTACAAACACAAAATACTGGAGGAACTCAGCAGGTCAGGCAGCAGCTATGGAGAGTAATGGACATTAACTATTCATTCCTCTCTCTAGATGCTGCCTATTTGCTGAGTTCCACCAGCATTTGAACTAGTGAGACTGCATTCACTGTAGACAAATTGGTGAAGTGCAAAGAAGCAAGGGGATGTGTCGTAAATGGAAAAATGTAGAGAGGTGTGGACATATAGAGATCCACCAATCTTGAAAGATAGCAGGATGTAAACATACAAGGTTCAGTATGTTAGCTATGGCACGGAATACAAGAACAGAAAGATAATATTAGAACTGCACACACCATTGGACCACAGCCTGAGCATCATGTGGAAGCCTGGTCTCCACATTAAACAAATTATGTTATTGTACAGGGGAGGATGTAGAAAAGATCTATGAGGAAGTGACAAGAAAACCAGGGCTATAAAGGGAAAATAAACTATTTTCTATGTTTCTATAAGGAAAGATTGGAGAGCTTGGATTGTTTTCTTTGGGACACTGGGGAGACTTAACTGAGAGGTATAAAATTATGAGGAGCCTAGATGAGTTAACAGGAAGGGTTTATTTCTCGAAGAGAGGGGTTAAAACTCAGGGGTGGAGATTTACAGCAGTAGTATTAGAGCAGGAATGGAAAAAATGTGAGCTACAGAAATCCTAATGACAATATTTTTGCTGATATTTGCACGTCAATGTTCTCAGTAATGCCTTTAAAGCCCTGACTGAACACGGAGAGGATGCAGCAGAGTCTAGTGGGAACAGGTCAATCAGCGTCTGTGGAGGGACAGTTCACGTTTTGGTTCAGATGAAGGTTCTTGATCTGAAACATCGACTGTCCATTTCCCTAAATTGAAATTAAGGGACATTATCTCAGCTCTTGTTCTGTATAACCTTCCAAGAGGAGGACGTAAAGTGATAAATGATGGAAACAATGGAAAGGGAACTTCGGCTTGGTGGGCTAAGGGAAAGAATGAGAATAAGAGGTCCTCCACTCTATTGGACATCAAGAATCTGGAAGTAAAGAAAGCTTGCAATGGAAAGCAGCAGCCAGGTCTTAGACTGCTCGAGAAGGTGACAGACAGGAGGATGGGAAGATTCTGAACAGATTATTTCAAAACAGCATTTATTTTCACATATATGTACATTTTGGCTCAGATAACCACCAACCCAAAAACATCCTTCAAGTTAATGAGGGCTGTGGGAGAGTTGTTCCACTCATTAAAGTCTGTATCGCGATGTAGCGAGACATTAAATGATGCTTAGTTTAATATTCATTTTTGTACAATAGCCACAAAGCGCGGACCAAACTGTTCACTTTTGCTGTCTCCAGGCACAACAGGGCTGATCATGGAGCTGGTCACAGTATCGCAGGTCAGCCCCAGTCTCTAGGTGATGAACTGTTCCAATCCTTGAGCCACAGGCTGCACCTTAGCTGGAAGAGGTTAGAAGTCCATCGAGCTGTGAGCCAGATAGTCCTTGCGGCCGATGTTGCTGACCTGCTTCGTCTGCATGGCCTCCAGTTTTGGACAGTCTGTGATACGATGTCCCAAACCACCACAAAAAGTACAGCCTCGTTCACCTGCACAATGAAGCACAATGACACACAAGGTTAGTTCCACACCTGAACTTAGACAGCACACCGCTGAGCCTCTCACAGCAACATCCGCTTCGGCTCGTGCTTGTCAGCAACAGTTACAACAACCACGATCCTTCCCCCACCCACGCAGCAGTGGTCAGACTCACCCACCTGATTTGTCAAGCAGTCGCAGTGTAAATGGATGGGAGGCAAGGTTGGGGGGGGTGGGGGGGAATGGCATCTGCAGTCTCATGTCTCCAAACAGCAGTAGCAGACACAATTTGACATGGGGAAAAAAAAAAGTGAGGTCATCCATGCCAAGATAAATTTTAAAAAGCAATGTAACTTCTTAAATGAGGAGTGATTAATTGATGTATTGAGGACATGGATTTCCAACTCACTGGAAGTTAATAAGTAGCTACAGCAAGCAATTAGGAAGGCAACCTGTACAATGCCTTTACTGTGAGAGGATTTCAGTAGATAGTAATAACATCCTTCTCCAATTATTGAGGGCACTGGTAAAACAGCAACTGGAGTATTATCTACTTGTCTGGTCTCCCTACCTAAGGAAGCATAAACTGTGATAAAGGAAAAATAGTGAATGTTCCTGGATTGAGTGCTGAGAGTGGAGGACAGTTCAAAACTTACAATGGTTATAATTTAGGATGAGGGCGGAGGTCTCATTGGAATGCGTGGGGCATGGCAGTGAGTCTAAAATGACAATCTCCTTGACTAGCAAATCTACAATCAGGCATCAGTCTTAATATGGGGGTGGGGGGCAAGGGGGTTCTGTTGCTTAGGTTGGAAAAGGGAAGAAATTTCTTTACCCGGGGGTACTGAACTTTTGAAATTATCTGACAAGTATTCTGTCAGTCTGCATCACTGTCTGGTACAGAGGGGCTACTGCACAGGACCGAAAGAAGCTGTGGAGGGTTGTAAATCTAGTCAGCTCCATCTTGGGCACTAGCCTACAAAGTACCCAGGACATCTTCAAGAAGCGGTGTCTCAGAAAGGCAGCGTCCATTATTAAGGACCTCCAGCACCCAGGGCATGCCCTTTTCTCACTGTTACCATTAGGTAGGAGATACAGAAGCCTGAAGGCACACGCTCAGCGATTCAGGAACAGCTTCTTCCCCTCTGCCATCCGATTCCTAAATGGACATTGAGCACTTGGACACTACCTCACTTTTTTAATAGATAGTATTTATGATTCTTGTATGATTTTTAATTTATTCAATATACATATACTGTATAAAGTATCCTAAGTACTTTTTTCTCTTCTATATTATGTATTACATTGAACTGCTGCTGATAAGTTAACAAATTTCACATCACATGCCTGTGATAATAAACCTGATTCTGATAAGAATGACGTAGAGGTTAAACTGCTCACTATGTTCAAGACTGAGATCAACAGACCTTTAGGTATTGAGAGGCGTGAGATAAACGCACAAACAGACAGCTGAATAAATAATTAGCCACTGAATGGTGCAACAAGAACAAGAGGCAGAATTACCTACTCTTATTCTATTTCTTAGCTTATGAATGTATATAGATTTAAGATATAACTTTTAAAAACTCTTAAAGACGAGTTTGTTAGAATCCACCATCATCTCTCTTTGAGGGGAGAGAGAGAGTAATTTTAGAAGAAATGTAAATACTCAGGTAGATGCAGCCCTTGCTCAGGCAGATGGAATCAAATCCACCCCGTGATTGTTCTTCTTGGACACTAATGATCTGAAAATGCGAGTAGAGCACAATTTCCACAATTTCTGCAGATGACAGAACACAAAGGTGGAGTGAGTAGTAACAGGCTTCAGATGACAGAGGGTGTAATGGGCAGGTAGATGGCAAATGGAACTGCAGCATGCTCAATGAGAAAGGCAATATAAACTAAAGGACACATTTCTGAAAGTAGAACAAAGGGATCTGTGGATAAAAAACAGTTTGTTCACAGTGGCAGGGTGATTTGAGAAAATGGTTAAAAAGCAGGAATAGTGGGTTTTATTTTGTACAGAGTACAAAAGCAAAGACATAAATTGTATGAAACACTGGCTCAGCCACAGCTGGTGTACTACATCCAGCTCTGGGCACTGCACCATAGCAAAATTGTGATGGTTTTTGGAGTGGGTGTAGAGATTTATCAAAATGAATCCAGGAATGTGGCATTCATTATGTGGATACACTTGGGAAGCTGGTGTTCTTAATGACACAGTGAAGGCTGACAGGAGATCTGATCAGCTAACTAAAATTATAAAGTGTACAAAGTAGATGGAAAGAAACATTCCCTGCTGAATGGGAAGAGAAACAAAAACAAGACAAGGATTATTTTTTGTTATACACACAGTGCAAGGTTAGGATCTGGAAGGCAAGGCCAGGTGGAGGATTGGAGGCAAGTTAACTGTAATTGGAATTAATTGGCGAGTTGGATAAGTGACTGAACGAAAAGGACCTGCAGCTGTGGAGTGAGCAAGGCAGCAGGACTGACTGGACTGATCTCATGTGGAACTGGTACTGACTCAACAGGCCGAATGCCTCCTTCCATACTACAATTCATCAAACCTGGGAGAAATGATCTCATTTCACTTCTCACTGCAGATACAGCATCTCGCTGAATCTAAGAGCCTATCCCATCAACTCCTCATAAGCACAGGTGCAGTTTATCCCATGAAACCTACAGCATATAGTAGCAGAAAGTGCAGTTTCATACTTTCCCAGTGTTGAGGGAGTACTTTAATACTGCCTCACTACTCATTACTGTAATTGCTAGTCTTGCACACCATGAAGGTACTCTCTGTACTAATGTTGGCAGAAGGACAAAATGGAAACACACAGCTTCCTGCATAACATCTACTTTAAAGGACATCCGGCTGTCCCCTCATACAACATGGTGAGTTGAGGCAATGGACCATAATTTTATATCTAAATTCTCAAGAGTTTTTTTCAGGTCACTCTTTCCAAGTGTCCTGCCCTGGGTAACTGGAACTGCTTTCAGTACAGCTCAATGTACAAAAGTTAAAGCGAAATCTCCCTGGGATGGACAATTGCCGTTTCCCAACAATGGCTAACAGAAAGTCTGATGCTCTGTCAATTCAAGACTTTCCACTCCAACATTTCAATGTTAGGTGGAGAGCTTAAACCAGCTGCTGTTTGCCAGTGATAAGCCAACATACCTCCGATATCCAGCATGGTTTCATCTCCTGTCTGAAGCACCTGCAGAACAGGTGGGACCTTTTGTTTAGCTTCCAGTAACAGGGCCTTTAGATCCATTAGAACCGACTCGTCTGAGAGAGAAACACACATTAACAAAAATATGTATTTTAAGAATTTATTACCTAAATTTAACATTCAGGACATCAAATTCATATAAAGGCTTGGAAAACGAATGACCTTTACGTCAAAAGAACAAAGCAACTATTATTGCCCACTGGCTTTTAGATATAAAACATTTACTTTGCCCTCCTGGGTAATTCTTGTCAATGGGGCAATCAATATGGTTTAACCAATTTATTACATTCCTTGCAACATAACCAAAGGCATGAATAAAAGGAAGCCAGTGCAGTTGTGTGTCCTGTGAACTATCAGGAAGGAGAAACTATAGTTCATGGAACCATAGTAAGACACATTGGAAGCATTGCTATGGGAAGTATTGCCATTAACACAGGTAGAATGGAGCTGGAGAAACTGGAATGGAATAGGAGGCAGGGAGGAGATAATGTAATCAAGATAGCCGTGAGAATATGTGGCTTTTGACAGTTGTAACCCATCTACTGTTGGAGAAAGATAAATCAGGAAACAGGAAGGGGAAGGTCAGATATGGACAGAGTAAAGTTGACGCAGGGTAGAGACTGATGAAACATTTGAGTTCAAGGCTCAAGGAAGAAACAATGTGCATATATAGAGCTGAGGGAAGCGTCCTGAGTAGGACTAAAACCAGGACTGTTTCGCATATCCCACAAAGAGATTGGTATAGTTTGGATAAATACAGGTTTCCAACTCTACACTTTGTGTTGGAAGAAGTTAGTGGATGTTCAATGTGAGGACAACTTCAGTGAAGCAAGGGAGGTTGATGGTAGAGAAAGATTGATGGTCCTCTGTTCAAAGAAGTGAAGAACCCTGGGATATCTTGCTGCAGGGGTGAGGGGTGGTATAGAGGAATTGAAATCTATAGGGACAATGTGGTAGTAGGGAACTGTGAAGTCAAATGCCATGGTTGGAAGATTTCCAGTTCCGTGATGAAATCACAGTCCAGAGGAGAGGAATGAGGTGGCATAAGAGAGCTGACACTCAGTCTTTGCAAGGTAAAGATGGGTATGACCAATAAACAAAAGCTCTGCCCTTGTCAGCAGTACAGAGGATGATGCTATTTTGAATGGTAGATAGAATCTGGTACTCCTTCCCATCACCTTGGCCAAGCTCATCCTGAAGGATGTATGATTAAGAGGAATTCAAATAAAACATACTTACACTTTTCCTGTGAACAGTTAAATATTGGGTGCCATCCAAGTGCTGTGTTCACCCATTTCCAACAACTGTACAATGTAAAACTTCTGTTGGGGACTAATAGTCAGAGTCACCACTTACCACAAGCTTTGTTGATAAAAGTTGTTGCTATTCCCGTTTTCCCTGATCGCCCAGTACGTCCAATCCTGTGAACTGAATATTGGGAAAGTATTCAGATTAAATTCCCGAAACAGGGCTAGACTGACAACAGCTGAATATGTCAGCAACCATTACACTACAGAATACATTGGCATGTGGAAACATAAAGGGCAAAGTTTGAAGCACCATTGAGGGAGAATGAGGTGCTACTCTCCAGGACCAACAGTTTAAACTAGAGAGGAAAAGTAACAAGTAAAAGTGGATAATTTCAGTGGATAGGACATTAATAAATATACCTAAAAAGGGAATAAGAGGAGGTTTCTTATATCATGGATAGGCAGCCTGTAATTCCTGTATCATGGAACATGACCAAGTAACAGCCAAAATGCATGCATGTCTAGAACCGGGGTCTTTGTCTCAAAATAAGGGACAGTCATTCAGAACAGAGATGGGAAGAAATTTCTTCATTCAGAGTGTTTGTGAATCTTTGGAATTCTCCACCCTAGACAGCAATGAAGGCTCAGTCCTCAGTCCCACTGGGTATACACACAACAGACTAGTCAGTTTTTAGACATTAAAAGAATCAAAGAGATATAGAGTAAGTGCAGGAAATGCCAACAAGGTAAAAGATCAGCCACTGAAAGGTGCAGCAGGCTTGAGGGGAAGAATGGCCTACTTCTCCCACTTCTTACATTCTTAATGTTAAGTAGCAAAACTAAGGGGGGGGCACCTTACCATCTGTTAAAGGCCTCCAGAGGAGTTTCATAGGGAAGGAGGGGACAACCTACCCTTGTCACATTACTCAACGTCTTGCTGCCAATGATATCCTTTACTTTAGGCCATGAGACCACGCGTTAGCAGTTTCAGAGCTAGCTGACTGTATCCCTGAAATGTGGTAGCTTCTTGTTTCCCATGGGCAGTCCTTTGCTACACAGTACCACATTGTGGGTGGCTCATTTTTAGTACCATATGTGGTTTGGGAATGGCACACAACTTGACAAACAGTCACACATTTGCTATCCTAAATTCCAGGAGGTGCAGCATGTTCCTCCTGAAACATACGATCCAAAAAATTCACAGCCTCCTTAGTTGCCCTGAGATCCCAGGCTCAAGCTGAGTCAGTTGTTGGTACTTTCCGCACACAAGGCTCCTGAGACACAAAGTTCCCACTTACCAGAGGAATTGCAGGCCATAGCTCCCAGCTACCATCTATTATCAGACAATTTTTAAGAATATCTCATATAGTAAACGTTTCTCTATCCCGTTTAGATATGCTTATTAATTTATTATGCTTATTGAACTAGTCCAGCCTGCGTCTTTTTCTATCTTTGCTTCACTAGTTTCTCAATGATAATTTTCCAAATAATGCAAGCTGAATCTTTGGTTTAGTAGCCAACAACACCCTCCTCCCAGCTTCAGAGAATTCTCTTGCTCACCAAATGCCTGTTCTTTACACTGAGAACTTCTGCGGAAATGTGCGAGGTATTCATGGAACAGATGCAAATGGTTTCCTCACCATAATTCTCTATTTCCTCAGGCATATCATAGTTAATCACATGCTGAATATTTGGGAAGTCCAAGCCTTTTGATGCAACATCGGTTGCCACGAGCACATCCTTGTTACCTTCCCGGAATGCCTCAATGGCCTTAGTCCGCTCTTCTTGGTCTGGAAAGACACATAATTGGAACAAATCCAAGATTAGGTTAGGGTTAAATCAATGGGTTGCTGGGCGTTGTGGTGCGAAAGGCTGGAAGCGTATAAAACTCACTGTATTTATAAATATAATAAATAAATACCATTTCTCATTTATTATTATTTGGTTTTCTTCATATATTTGAACAGTTTGCAATCTTTTACACTTTTTTGTCTATCTTTGTGTGTAGTTCTTCACTGTTTCTATTGTGTTTCTTTGCATCCATCTACTGTGAATGCCCGCAAGAAAATGAATCTCAGAATGTATATCGTGACATGCAAGAACTCAAGTACTTTGATAATAAATTTACTTTGAACTTTGAAGTTCTAGTCCGCACGACAATATCTGCAGTATATCAGGGAGGCACAGAAGTGGCAAGTGCACCTTGATATGGAAAAGCGTGAGGAAATGCAACTCAGGTGAGGTTATCACCTGCATTACTCCTGTCCCTTCGTCCCTGGCCCCCGACGATGTTTAATGAGCATCACTGCTCCCTATAACCTTCACAAAACATCAAATTCAGATATGAGTGCAGACAATGTGCACTGGGACTCACCTTTCCCTCCATGTATGGCAACAGCTTCCACACCCTTCAAAAGAAGGTATTCATGGATGGCATCCACATCAGCTTTCTTCTCTGCAAATATCAGCACCTGAAAAGGTACATTGAAGCTTGTCGTTAATTAACAATGCTCATTAAGTTTCTGAGGACTCACAAAACCCTGATTTTGCTTCATAGAAACCACAGGAAAAACTACAGCACAGAAACAAGCCTTTTGGCCCTTCTTGGCTGTGCCGAACTATTTTCTGCCTAGTCCCACTGATCTGCACACGGACCATATCCCTCCATACACCTCCCATCCATGTATCTGTCCAATTTATTCTTAAATCTTAAAAAAGAACCCGCATTTACTACGTCATCCGGCAGCTCATTCCACACTCCCACCACTCTCTGTGTGAAGCCCCCCCCCCCCACAATGCTCCCTTTAAACTTTCCCCCCTCACCCTTAACCCATG
Organism: Mobula birostris; assembly: GCF_030028105.1. NCBI lineage: Eukaryota > Metazoa > Chordata > Chondrichthyes > Myliobatiformes > Myliobatidae > Mobula > Mobula birostris. Next base: position 5,312,025 of record NC_092393.1, read on the forward strand.
TCCTCTGTTTTTTTTCTCCCCTTGTCTCAGTGGAAAAAGCCTGCTTGCATTCACTCTATCTATACCCATCATAATTTTATATACCTCTATCAAATCTCCCCTCATTCTTCTAAGCTCCAGAGAATAAAGTCCTAACCTAGTCAACCTTTCCCTGTAACTGAGTTTCTCAAGTTCCGGCAACATCCTTGTAAACCTTCTCTGCACTCTTTCAACCTTATTTATATCCATCCTGTAATTTGGTGACCAAAACTGAACACAATACTCCAGATTCGGCCTCACCAATGCCTTATACAACCTCATCATAACATTCCAGCTCTTATACTCAATATTTTGATTAATAAAGGCCAATGCACCAAAAGCTCTCTTTACAACCCTATCTACCTGTGACGACACTTTTAGGGAATTTTGTATCTGTATTCCCAGATCCCTCTGTTCTACTGCACTCCTCAATGCCTTACCATTTACCCTGTATGGTCTACCTTGGTTTGTCCTTCCAAAGTGCAATATCTCACACTTGTCTGTATTAAACTCCATCTGCCATTTTTCAGCCCATTTTTCCAGCTGGTCCAAGTCCCTCTGCAGGCTCTGAAAACCTTCCTCACTGTCTACTACACCTCCAATCTTTGTATCATCAGCAAATTTGCTGATCCAATTTACCACATTATCATCCAGATCATTGATATAGATGACAAATAACAATGGACCCAGCACTGATCCCTGTGGCACACCACTAGTCACAGGCCTCCGCTCAGAGAAACAATCCTCCACTACCACTCTTTGGCTTCTTCCATTGAGCCAATGTCTAATCCAATTTACCACCTCTCCATGTATACCTAGCGAATGAATTTTCCTAACTAACCTGCCATGCGGGACCTTGTCAAAGGCCTTACGGAAGTCCATGTAGACAACATCCACTGCCTTCCCTTCATCCACTTTCCTGGTAACCTCCTTGAAAAACTCCAATAGATTGGTCAAACACGACCTACCACGCACAAAGCCATGTTGACTCTCCCTAATAAGTCCATGTCTATCCAAATGCTTGTAGATTCTGTCTCTTAGTACTCCCTCCAATAACATACCCACTACCAACATCAAACTTATCAGCCTATAATTTCCCTGATTACTTTTCGATATTTTTTTAAACAACGGAACAACATGAGCCATTCTCCAATCCTCCGGCATCTCACCCTTAGACACCAACATTTTAAATATATCTCCCAGGGCCCCTGCAATTTCAACACTAGTCTCCTTCAAGGTCCGAGGGAATACCCTGTCAGGTCCTGGGGATTTATCCACTTTAATTTGCCTCAAGATAGCAAGCACCTCCTCCTTTTCAATCTGTACAGTTTCCATGATCTCACTACTTGTCTCCCTTAATTCCATAGACTTCTTGCCAGTTTCCTTAGTAAATACAGACGCAAAAAAACCATTTAAGATCTCCCCCATTTCTTTTGGTTCTGCAACATAGCTGACCACTCTGATCTTCAAGAGGACCAATTTTATCCCTTTCAATCCTTTTACTCTTAATATACCTGTAAAAGCTCTTTGGATTATCCTTCACTTTGACTGCCAAGGCAACCTCATGTCTTCTTTTAGCCCTCCTGATTTCTTTCTTAAGTATTTTCTTGCACTTCTTATACTCCTCAAGCACCTTATTTACTCCCTGTTTCCTATACATGTCATACAACTCTCTCTTCTTCTTTATCAGAGTTGCAATATCCCTTGAGAACCAAGGTTCCTTATTCCTATTCACTTTGCCTTTAATCCTGACAGGAACATACAAGCTCTGCACTCTCAAAATTTCTCCTTTGAAGGCTTCCCACTTACCGATCACATCCTTGCCAGAGAACAACCTGTTCCAATCCACGCTTTTTAGATCCTTTCTCATTTCTTCAAATTTGGCCTTCTTCCAGTTTAGAACCTCAACCCTAGGACCAGATCTATCCTTGTCCATGATCAAGTTGAAACTAATGGTGTTATGAGCACTGGAACCAAAGTGCTCCCCTACACAGACTTCCGTCACTTTACACCTTTCTTCAGAATTTATTTTTCTGTAGTTTCTTCAGATATAGCACCTTATCATATTCTCTGTAATTTTGATTGCAACCTCAAATTCTTTGTTTAATACAGTCTGGATTGACTGTGGTTCCATTTTTAGAATATGTATATTGTCATACTTGCTCTGTCTCTCTCACTCACTCACACTCACACACACACACACGATGAGCATTGTAATATTTTCAGGGGCTCAGCTAGGGAACTGTGTACAATGTGGAATGATTTATTGCCTTTGTGAGAGGTCACTACTGAGGGTGCATAACACTGAATGTGACAGAGGGAAGTGTAACAATCTTATTTCTGTAAAGAGATGAGGTAGAACCTCATCACAGATACATGGATGAGCACTTAAAAAGCTGTAACCTACAAGACTGCAGATCAGGAAAAGGGAAGTGAAGATAACTTTAGTAGCTGCAATTTTGCTCAGCAAGGACACGTTAGGCCAATTGGCTTCATATAGAACATAGAAATCTACAGCACGTTACAGGCCCTTTGGCCCACAATGTTGTGCTGACCATGTAATCTACTCTAGAAACTGCCTAGAATTTCCCTACCGCACAGCCCTCTGTTTTTCTAAGCTCCATGTACTTATCTGAGAGTCTCTTAAAAGACCCTATTGTATCCACCGCTACCAACACACCATATGCCTTCTTAGGAACACTGACAACCTGCACAGCAGCTTTCAGCGTCCTACGGACCTGGACCCCAAAATCTCTCTGATTCTCCACACTGCCAAGAGTCTTACCATTAATACTATATTCTGTCAAAATTTGACCTACCAAAGTGAACCACTTCACACCAGTCTGGGTTGAACACCATCTGCCACTTCTCAGCCCAGTTCCACATCCTATCAATGTCCCGCCGTAACCTCTAACAGCCCTCCACACTATCCACAGCACCCCCAACCTTTGTGTCATCAGCAAACTTACTAACTCATCCCTCCACTTCCTCGTCACCGACCTCATTGCAGAATACGATCCCTCTACAACCACGCATTCACAAAGCAAGGTCTCCTTGGATCCCATGCCTCTTTACTTTCTGAATGAGCCTTGCGTGGGGAACCTTATCAAATGCCTGACTGAAATCCATATACACTACATCCACTGCTCTACTTTATCAATGTGTTTTGTTACATCCTTAAAGAATTCCATCAGGCTCGTAAGGCACGACCTGCCCTTGACAAAGCTGACTATCCCTACTCAGAATATGTCTCTCCAAATGCTCATAAATCCTGCCTCTCAGGATCTTCAACAACTTGCCCACCACTGAAGTAAGAATCAGAATAAAAATCAGGTTTATTATCACCGGCATGTGACGTGAAGTTTGTTAACTTAGCAACAGCAGTTCAATGCAATACATAATATAGTCATTGTCATACTTTATTGATCCCGGGGGAAATTGGTTAAATTGGTTAAAAGAGAGAAAAAAAATAATAAATCAATCAATTACAGTATACGTATATTGAATAGATTTAAAAAATGTGCAAAAAACAGAAATACCGTGTATTAAAAAAAGTGAGGTAGTGTCCAAAGGTTCAATGTCCATTTAGGAATCAGATGGCAGAGGGGAAGAAGCTGTTCCTGAATCGCTGAGTGTGCCTTCAGGCTTCTGTACCTCCTACCTGATGGTAACAGTGAGAAAAGGGCATCCACGGTGCATCCACAAAAGTTTTTGAGTGTATTTGTTGACATGCCAAATCTCTTCAAACTCCTAATGAAGTATAGTCACTATCTTGCCTTCTTTATAACAACATCGATATGTTGGGACCACGTTAGATCCTCAGAGATCTTGACACCCAGGAACTTGAAACTGCTCACTTCTGATCCCTCTATGAGTATTGGTATGTGTTCCTTCGTCTTACCCTTCCTGAAGTCCACAATCAGCTCTTTCATCTTACTGACGTTGAGTGCCAGGTTGTTGCTGTGGCACCACTCCACTAGTTGGCATACCTCACTCTTGTACGCCTTCCTGTCACCACCTGAGATTCTACCAACAAATGGTTGCATTGTCAGCAAATGTATAGATGGTATTTGAGCTATGCCTAGCCACACAGTCATGGGTATAGAGAGAGTAGAGCAGTGGGCTAAGCACACACCCGAGGTGCGCCAGTGTTGATCATCAGCGAGGAGGAGATGTTATCACCAAACCGCACAGATTGTGGTCTTCCAGTTAAGAAGTCAAGGATCCAATTGCAGAGGGAGGTACAGAGGCCCAGGTTCTGCAACTTCTCAATCAGGATTGTGGGAATGATGGTATTAAAACCGGAGCTATAGTCAATGAACAGCATCCTGACGGGTGTTTGTGTTGTCCAGGTGGTCTAAAGCCGTGTAGAGAGCCATTGAGATTGCATCTGCCATTGACCTATTGTGGTGATAGGCAAATTGCAGTGGGTCCAGGTCCTTGCTGAGGCAGGAGTTCAGTCTAGTCATGACCAACCTCTCAAAGTATTTCATCACTGTCGATGTGAGTGCTACCGGGTGATAGCCATTAAGGCAGCTCACATTATTCTTCTTAGGCACTGCTATAATTGTTGCCTTTTTGAAGCAAGTGGGAACTTCCGGCCATAGCAGTGAGAAGTGAAAATGTTTCTGAATACTCCCGCTAGTTGGTTGGCACAGGTTTTCAGAGCCTTACCAGGTACTCCATCAGGACCTTCCGCCTTGCGAGGGTTCACTGTCTTTAAAGACAGCCTAACATTGGCCTCTGAGACAGAGATCACAGGGTCATCAGGTGCAGCAGGGATCTTCACAGCTGTAGTTATATTCTCCCTTTCAAAGAGGGCATAGGAGGTGTTGAGTTCATCTGGTAGTGAAACATCATTGCCATTCATGCTATTGGATTAGCTTTATAGAAAGTAATGTCTTGCAAACCCTGCCAGAGTTGACATACATCCGATGTCAGCTTCAACCTCGTTTGAAATTGTCTCTTCGCCCTTGAAATAACCCTCCACAAATCATACCTGGTTTTCTGGTACAAGCCTGGGTCGCCAGATTTGAATGCCACAGATCTAGCTTTCAGCAGACAACGTACCTCCTGGTTCATCCACAGCTTTTGGTTTGGGAATGTACAGTAAATCTTTGTAGGCACACACTCATCCACACAGGTTTTAATGAAGTCGGTAACAACTGCAGCACACTCATCCAGGTTTGAAGATGAATCTCTGAATACAGTCCAGTCCACTGATTCAAAGCAGTCCTGTAGGTGCTCCTGTGCTTCCCCTGTCCAAATCTTCTTGGTCCTCACCATTGGTGCTCCAGTCTTCAGTCTCTGCCTATACTCAGGGAGTAGAAGTACAGCCAGGTGATCAGACTTCCCGAAGTGAGGGCGTGGAATAGCGCGGTAGGCATTCTTGATGGTGGTGTAGCCATTGTTGTTGTTTCCTCTGGTATTGCAAGTGATTTGTTGATGGTAGTTGCTTAGTGATTTTTTTCAGACTGGCCTGGTTGAAATCTCCCTAAACAATGGTGAAGGCGTTAGAGTGTGCTGTTTCATGCATGTTGATCCCATTGCTCAGATCATCTGAAGCCTGACTGACACTGGCCTGAGCTGGAATGTAAACTGCTACCAGAATGACCCCAGAGAACTCCCGTGGTAGATAAAAAGGACGGCACTTTACTGCTAGATATTCCTGGTCTGGTGAGCAGAACTGGGACAGTACTGATATATTTGTGCAGCAAGAAGAGTTGATCATGAGGCATACTCCTCCACCTCTGCTTTTGAGAGACCCTATAGATCTATCCTGACAATGTATAGTAAACCCGTTGATCTGAATCGCTGCATCCGGTACGGAAGGGGTTAACCAGGATTCTGTAAATCAAAGGACACTTGCAGTCCTAATATTCCCTCTGATTCAGCACCCTGGCTCTGAGATAATTGATTATATTCACCAGAGACTGGAGTTTGCCAGCAAGATAATTGGTATAGGCAGTTTAAAACCCCGTTTTCTTAAACGCACTTGTAACCCCGCCCTGCACCAGCGCTTCCTCCGAGGTGTCCTACGTGGGCACTTCTGACCACAATCGGTGTTGTTTCTGTCAGTTTTAAGCAGTGGTCATTTGTTTAAACACATTAAGACATCTTTGTTGACTGTACCGACCTTGGAAGCAGTTGTGCTTTTTAGCTGTATCAGGCTGAAACGGGAATATTGAATCGTATCCATTGAGAGTACTGCTGCTACTCGAGTCGTGCCTGGGCGCATCGGAAAACTCACTGGTCTATAATTTCCTGGGTTATCTCTACCACCTTTCTTGATCCTCAAATCCTCTGGTACTTCTCCCGTCCTTATTGATAATGCACTCACTTCCCAGAGCAGCCTGGGGTATACCTCGTCTGGTCCCGGCGACATCTAACTTAATGCTTTTCAAAAGCTCCAGCACATCCTCTTTCTTAACATATATATGCTCAAGTGTTTTAGTCTGCTGTAAGTCATCTCCACAATTGCCAAGGTCCTTTTCCCTGGTGAATACTGAAGCAAAGTATTCATTAAGTACCACCGCTACCTTCTCCGGCTCCACGCATGTTTCCACTCTCACACCTGATCGGTCCTATTCTCACATGGCTCATTCTCTTGCTCTTCACATACATGTGGAATGCCTTGGCACTTTCCTTAATCTTGCTCACCAAAGCCTTCTCATGGCTCCTTCTAGCCCTCCTAATTTCACTCTTAAACTCTTTTCTGGCAACCTTGTAATTTTCTAGAGCTCTAGCTGTACTAGTTTCTTGAACCTTTTGCATGCTGTTCTTTTCTTAACTAGATTTTCCACATCCTTTGTACAACATGGTTCCTCTACTCTTCCATCCTTTCCCTGCCTCAATGGAACATACCTATGAAGAACACCGTGCAGAACATTTGCCACATGTCTGTCGTTCATTTCCCTGAGAAAATCTGCTCCAAATTTATGCTCCCAAGTTCCTGCCTAATATCATCATATTTCCCCCTACCCCAATTAAATGGTTTCCCAAATTGACTGCTCCTATCCCTCTCCAGCACTATGGCAAAGGAACACAGAACATAGAATAGTACAGCACATTACAGGCCCTTCCGTCCACAATGTTGTGCCGACCCTCAAACCCTGCCTCCCATAGAAACCCCCACCTTAAATTCCTCCATATACCTGTCTAGTAGTCCCTTCTTAAACTTCACGAGTGTATCTGCCTCCACCACTGACTCAGGCAGTGCATTCCATGCACCAACCACTCTCTGAGTAAAAAACCTTCCTCTAATATCCCCCTTGAACTTCCCACTCCTTACCTTAAAACCATGTCCTCTTGAATTGAGCAGTGGTGCCCTGGGGAAGAGGCATTGGTTATCCACTCTATCTATTCCTCTTATTATCTTGTACACCTCTATCATGTCTCCTCTCATCCTCCTTCTCTCCAAAGAGTAAAGCCCTAGCTCCCTTAATCTCTGATCATAATGCATACTCTCTAAACCAGGCAGCTTCTTGGTAAATCTCCTCTGTACCCTTTACAATGCTTCCACATCCTTCCTGTAGTGAGGGGACCAGAACTGGACACAGTACTCCAAGTGTGGCCTAACCAGAGTTTTATAGAGCTGCATCATTACATCGCAACTCTTAAACTCTATCCCTCGACTTATGAAAGCTAACAACCCATAAGCTTTCTTAACTACCCTATCCAGCTGTGAGGCAACTTTCAGGGATCTGTGGAAACATAGAAACATAGAAAATAGGTGCAGGAGTAGGCCATTCGGCCCTTCGAGCGTGCACCGCCATTTATTATGATCATGGCTGATCATCCAACTCAGAACCCTGCACCAGCCTTCCCTCCATACCCCCTGATCCCCATAGCCACAAGGGCCATATCTAACTCCCTCTTAAATATAGCCAATGAACTGGCCTCAACTGTTTCCTGTGGCAGAGAATTCCACAGATTCACCACTCTCTGTGTGAAGAGTTTTTCCTAATCTCGGTCCTAAAAGGCTTCCCCTTTATCCTCAAACTGTGACCCCTCGTTCTGGACTTCCCCAACATCGGGAACAATCTTCCTGCATCTAGCCTGTCCAATCCCTTTAGGATTTTATACATTTCAATCAGATCCCCCCTCAATCTTCTAAATTCCATCGAGTACAAGCCCAGTTCATCCAGTCTTTCTTCATATGAAAGTCCTGCCATCCCAGGAATCAATCTGGTGAACCTTCTTTGTACTCCCTCTATGGCAAGGATGTCTTTCCTCAGATTAGGGGACCAAAACTGCACACAATACTCCAGGTGTGGTCTCACCAAGGCCTTGTACAACTGCAGCAGTACCTCCCTGCTCCTGTACTCGAATCCTCTCGCTATAAATGCCAGCATACCATTCGCCTTTTTCACCGCCTGCTGTACCTGCATGCCCACTTTCAATGACTGGTGTATAATGACACCCAGGTCTCGTTGCACCTCCCCTTTCCCTAATCAGCCACCATTCAGATAATAATCTGTTTTTGCCATTTTTGCCACCAAAGTGGATAACTTCACATTTATCCACATTAAATTGTATCTGCCATGAATTTGCCCACTCACCCAACCTATCCAAGTCACTCTGCATCCTCTTAGCATCCTCCTCACAGCTAACACTGCCACCCAGCTTCGTGTCATCCGCAAGCTTGGAAATGCTGCATTTAATTCCCTCATCCAAGTCATTAATATATATTGTAAACAACTGGGGTCCCAGCACTGAGCCTTGCGGTACCTCACTAGTCACTGCCTGCCATTCTGAAAAGGTCTTGTTTATTCCCACTCTTTGCTTCCTGTCTGCTAACCAATTCTCTATCCACATCAATACCTTACCCCCAATACCGTGTGCTTTAAGTTTGCACACTAATCTCCTGTGTGGGACCTTGTCAAAAGCCTTTTGAAAATCCAAATATACCACATCCACTGGTTCTCCCCTATCCACTCTACTAGTTACATCCTGAAAAAATTCTATGAGATTCGTCAGACATGATTTTCCTTTCACAAATCCATGCTGACTTTGTCCGATGATTTCACCGCTTTCCAAATGTGCTGTTATCACATCTTTGATAACTGACTCCAGCAGTTTCCCCACCACCGACGTTAGGCTAACCGGTCTATAATTCCCCGGTTTCTCTCTCCCTCCTTTTTTAAAAAGTGGGGTTACATTAGCCACCCTCCAATCCTCAGGAACTAGTCCAGAATCTAACAAGTTTTGAAAAATTATCACTAATGCATCCACTATTTCTTGGGCTACTTCCTTAAGCACTCTGGGATGCAGACCATCTGGCCCTGAGGATTTATCTGCCTTTAATCCCTTCAATTTACCCAACACCACTTCCCTACTAACATGTATTTTGCTTAGTTCCTCCATCTCACTGGACCTTCTGTCCCCAACTATTTCTGGAAGATTATTTATGTCCTCTTTAGTGAAGACAGAACCAAAGTAATTATTCAATTGGTCTGCCATGTCCTTGTTCCCCATAAGCAATTCACCTGTTTCTGTCTGCAGGGGACCTACATTTGTCTTAACCAATCTTTTTCTTTTTACATATCTATAAAAGCTTTTACAGTCAGTTTTTATGTTCCCTGCCACTTTTCTCTCATAATCTTTTTTCCCCTTCCTAATTAAGCCCTTTGTCCTCCTCTGCTGAACTCTGAATTTCTCCCAGTCCTCAGGTGAGCCACTTTTTCTGGCTAATTTGTATGCTTCTTCTTTGGAATTGATACTATCCCTAATTTCTCTTGTCAGCCACGGGTGCACTACCTCCCTTGATTTATTCTTTTGCCAAACTGGGATGAACAATTGTTGTAGTTCATCCATGCAATCTTTAAATGCTTGCCATTGCATATCCACCGTCAATCCTTTAAGTGTCATTTGCCAGTCTATCTTAGCTAATTCACGTCTCATACCTTCAAAGTTACCCCTCTTTAAGTTCAGAACCTTTGTTTCTGAATTAACTATGTCACTCTCCACCTTAATGAAGAATTCCACCATATTATGGTCACTCTTACCCAAGGGGCCTCTCACGACAAGATTGCTAATTAACCCTTCCTCATTGCTCAAAACCCAGTCTAGAATAGCCTGCTCTCTAGTTGGTTCCTCGACATGTTGGTTCAAAAAACCATCCCGCATACATTCCAAGAAATCCTCTTCCTCAGCACCTTTACCAATTTGGTTCACCCAATCTACATGTAGATTGAAGTCACCCATTATAACTGCTGTTCCTTTATTGCACACATTTCTAATTTCCCGTTTAATACCATCTCCGACCTCACTACTACTGTTAGGTGGCCTGTACACAACTCCCACCAGCGTTTTCTGCCCCTTAGTGTTACGCAGCTCTACCCATATCGATTCCACATCTTCCCGGCTTATGTCCTTCCTTTCCATTGTATTAATCTCACCTTCAACCAGCAACGCCACCCCACCTCCTTTTCTTTCATGTCTATCCCTCCTGAATATTGAATATCCCTGAACGTTGAGCTCCCATCCTTGGTCACCCTGGGGCCATGTCTCTGTGATCCCAACTATATCATAATTATTAATAACAATCTGCACTTTCAATTCATCCACCTTGTTACAAATGCTCCTTGCATTGACACACAAAGCCTTCAGGCGCTCTTTTACAACTCTCTTAGCCGTTATACAATTATGTTGAAAAGTGGCCCTTTTTGATGCTTGCCCTGGATTTGTCGGCCTGCCACTTTTACTTTTCTCCTTACTACTTTTTGCTTCTACCCTCACTTTACACCCCTCTGTCTCTTTGCACTGGTTCCCATCCTCCTGTTGTGAACTAACCTCCTCTCACCTAGCCTCTTTAATTTGATTCCCACCCCCCAACCATTCTAGTTTAAAGTCACCTCAGTAGCCCTCGCTAATCTCCCTGCCAGGATATTGGTCCCCCTAGGATTCAAGTGTAACCCGTCCTTTTTGTACAGGTCACGCCTGCGCCAAAAGAAGTCCCAATGATCCAAAAACTTGAATCCCTGCCTCCTGCTCCAATCCTTCAGCCACGCATTTATCCTCCACCTCATCGCATTCCTACTCTCACTGTCGCGTGGCACAGGCAGTAATTCCGAGATTACTACCTTTGCGGTCCTTTTTCTCAACTCCCTTCCTAGCTCCCTATATTCTCCTTTCAGGACCTCTTCCCTTTTCCTACCTATGTCATTGGTACCTCAAGATCCCTCTGCTCCTCCACACTACCAAGTATCCTTCCATTTACTTTGTACTCTGCCTTGGAGTTTGTTCTTCCAAAGTGTACCACCTCACACTTCTCCGGGTTGAACTCCATCTGCCACTTCTCAGCCCACTTCTGCATCCTGTCAATGTCTCTCTGCAATCTTTGACAACCCTCTACACTATCTACAACACCACCAACCTTTGTGTCGTCTGCAAACTTACCAACCAACCTACCCTTCTACCCCCACATCCAGGTCGTTAATAAAAATCACGAAAAGTAGAGGTCCCAGAACAGATCCTTGTGGGACACCACTAGTCACAATCCTCCAATCTGAATGTACTCCCTCCACCACCACCCTCTGCCTTCTGCAGGCAAGCCAATTCTGAATCCACCTGGCCAAATTTCCCTGGATCCCATACCTTCTGACTTTCTGAATAAGCCTACTGTGTGGAACCTTGTTAAGTGCCTCACTAAAATCCATATAGATCACATCCAGTGCACTAGCCTCATCTGTATGTCTGGTCACCTCCTCAAAGAACTCTATCAGGCTTGTTAGACATGATCTGCCCTTCACAAAGCCAAGCTAACTGTCCATGATCAGACCATGCTTCTCTAAATGCCCATAGATCCTATCTCTAAGAATCTTTTCCAACAGCTTTCCCACCACAGATGTAAGGCTCACTCGTCTATAATTACCCAGACTATCCCTACTATCTTTTTTGAACAAGGGGACAACATTCGCCTCCCTCCAAATCTCCGGTACCACTCTCGTGGACGAGAACATAAAAATCCTAGCCAGAGGCTCAGCAATCTCTTCTCTCGCCTCATGGAGCAGCCTGGGGAATATTCCGTCAGGCCCCGGGGACTTATCTGTCCTAATGTATTTTAGCAACTCCAACACCTCCTCTCCCTTAATATCAACATGCTCCAGAACATCAACCTCACTCATTTTGTCCTCACCATCATCAAGTTCCCACTCATTGGTGAATACCGAAGAGAAGTATTCATTGAGGACCTCGCTCACTTCCACAGCCTCCAGGCACATCTTCACACCTTTATCTCTAATCAGTCCTACCTTCACTCCTGTCATCCTTTTGTTCTTCACGTAATTGAAGAATGCCTTAGGGTTTTCCTTTACCCTACTCACCAAGGCCTTCTCATGCCCCCTTCTTGCTCTCCTCAGCCCCTTCTTAAGCTCCTTTCTTGCTACTCTATATTCCTCAATAAACCCATCTGATCCTTGCTTCCTAAACCTCATGTATGCTGCCTTCTTCCACCTGACTAGATTTTCCACCTCACTTGTCATCCATGGTGCCTTCACCCTACCATTCTTTATCTTCCTCACCAGGACAAATTTATCCCTAACATCCTGCAAGAGATCTCTAAATATCGACCACATGTCCATCGTACATTTCCCTGCAAAAACATCATCCCAATTCACACCCACAAGTTCTAGCCTTATAGCCTCATAATTTGCCCTTCCCCAATTAAAGTTTTCCTGTCCTCTCTGATTCTATCCTTTTCCATGATAATGCTGAAGGCCAGGGAGCGGTGGTCACTATCCCCCAGATGCCCACCCACTGAGAGATCTGTGGCCTGACCCAGTTCATTACCTAGTACTAGATCTAGTGTGGCATTCCCCCTAGTCGGCTTGTCCACATACTGTGACAGGAATCCGTCCTGGACACACTTAACAAACTCTGCCCCGTCTAAACCATTGGAACTAATCAGGTGCCAATCAATATTAGGGAAGTTAAAGTCACCCATGATAACAACCCTGTTATTTTTGCACCTTTCCAAAGACAGAGTTGCGATCACTACCTCCAAAATGCTCTCCCACTGAGAGATCTGACACCTGACCAGGTTCATTTCCTCTCCTCTAGTTGGCTTTTCTACATATTGCATCAGGAAACCTTCTTGAACACACCTAACAAACCCCACCACATCAAAACCTCTTGCTCTAAGGAGATGCCAGTCAATATTAGAAAGTTAAAATCTCCCATCACAACAATCCTATTATTATTGCACCGTTCCAGAATTTGCTTCCTTATCTGCTCCTCGATATCCCTGTTTCTATGGGGGGGGGGGGGGGGGGTCTAAAAAAAACACTCAGTACGGTTATTACTCCCGTCCTGTTTCTAAATTCCACCCAGAGAGACTCAGTAGATAATCCTTCCATGACTTCCTCCTTTTCTGCAGTTATGATACTATCCCTTATTAGCAATGCACTCCTCACCTCTTTCGTTTCCCTCCCTGTTCTTTTGGAAACATCTAAAGCCTGGCAGTCAGCAGTCATTCCTGCCCCTGATACATCCAAGTCTCCGTAATGGCCACAACTTCATAGTTTCGCATATTGATCCAAGCTCTAAGTCCATCCACCTTGCTTGTGAAGCTCTTTCCATTAAAATAGACACATCTCAAACCATCAGGCTAAGTGCATCTTTGCTCTATGGTCTGCCTATCCTTCTTCACAAACTCCCGGCAAGCTAACTCTACTTGTGGCTTCTGGTGGCATTGTAAATTTCTACACACCTTTATACATTCATGATGCACACCCAACGGAGCACACAGGTGAAGCCCAAATACAGCTGTGCATTAACACCTTCACACATGTACAAATAGGCACCCACAAACGTGAAAAAATACACTTGGGTAAATACACAAGTATAGACACATACACACAGGTATTCATGCACTTTACATAACCTGACGAAGCATTCCAAAGCAGCTTCACAGGAATGTTGTCAAATAAGTGATATCAACCTTGTGTCCAAGTTGGTGCACAAGTGACAAATGGAATTCAGTATCGCAGCTTAAGATAATGAATCTGCAGACAGCAAACAAATCAAGGGAATAATGGGATACTAACAAGTAAAGTGCAGACAGGCAGAGGAAATTTGGAGCAGATGCCTTTCATTTTGAAGGCAGTAGTGAAGGGGAGAAAATGGCGATGTCTGTGTTTAGCTGCCAGAACATATAACATTTAGAAGACCAAACAAGAACTTCACAAAATAGTTTCGGGGCCACAGCTAGGGAACTGTGTACAAGGCGGAATGATTTATTGCCTTTGTGTGAGAGGTCACTACCTGGGGTGCGTAACACTGAATGTGTCAGAGCAAAGTGTAACAATCTTATTTCTGTAAAGAAACACATGGATGAGTACTTGGAAAAGCTGTAACAAGCCTGAAAATCGGGAAAAGGGAAGTGAAGGTAACTTTAGTAGCTCCAATTTTGCTCAGTAAGGTCATGTTGGGCTAATTGGCTTCTGGCGGTATTGTAAATTTCTGCAGATTTGTGAAGGTCTTATCGGCAAAGCTGCAGGAGATGATGTGACAATGGTTGAGTCAATGAGATGAAGAGGACAGGAGGTAATTAAAAAGGTAGAAGGTGCTCATTGAAGAATTCAAAAACAATGAGAACATTAAATCTGAGTTGTTGCTTCACTAAGCAACATAACCAACAAGTATGGGTGCAACAGAATGGGATGCATTACAAATAGAAACAGGCACAGCAGGGTTTTACTGATAAACATACAGAGGGTAGAATGAGGGTAACAGTCGGGGGCATTGGGAAACAATTTCTAGTAATAACACAGAAATGGGTGACGGCTTAAGCAGAACTGGGCAAATAATGGGGGAATTAAATGCTCTTAATAACACACAATTATGTAGATTGTAGCTTGAAGATGATCCTCTTCTAAAATACAACTTCTAGTTTGCAGACAGTTTGAGTTGCCAGGAAGAATGTGGAGTGGACTCAGTAAATGGGGAAGAGAGCTTATGCGAGGAACCTAAAGCCATAGCTCTATTATTTCTCAATACTTAATTGGGGGAAGTTTCTGCTTATCCTAGACAGGATGCTGGACAAGCAGTTAGAGAGCTGCTGCTGATATGGAGTAAAAAGAAGTACAGTGTTATTTATTTAGAGATGCAGGCCCTTCTGGCCCACTGATCCGCGCTGCCCACCAATTCAACCCTAGCCTAATCACAGGACAAGTCACAAAGACCAATTAGCCTACTGACCAGTCTACCTTTGGGCTGTTGGAGGAAAACGGAGCATCCGGAGCAAACACACACACATACATGGGATGAATGTACAAACTTTCTTACAGAAGATGCCAGAACTGAACTCCAAATTCTGATACCCCGAGCTATAATAGCATTGCACTAACCCCTGCACTACAGTGTGAAACCACTTCAGTAATTACAAGGGAGGCTATTAAGTGGCTATTATTAGAGGCTATCAAGGGAGGTATGAAGTAGGGCTGGGTCTCATCTGTGTATCTATGGAAATGGACACATTTTTGGATAATGTTATTGAATGGAAATACAGATGAGAAACTGGAGGGGCCCAAGAGCTTGAGGATACCACAGCTAATAGCCTGACACTGCTTTTAAAAAAATCTCAGTGTGGCCCCAAAACAGAAAACCTAAGAGTGGGGATGACAGGTCAAGGATGAAAATCTTCTTAGTCAGAGTTGCATTGGATGACATCAGTTTCAGTCTATTGCTGGAGGTTACAGCTGAATGGAAGAACACTGGCTAAGATGGAGACAGAACCTGGCGATGATGTGACAGATTGCAGGACAGATTTGAAAGTAGCTAAATTAGATACTTGGCTCGCTAAAGTTCAGCAAACCAGAGAGATGGCTGCCAGGTATTGATCTGGCCACTCGTTTCACATTCCACAGAGAGTCACAATAAAGAGGTGGAGTCTTCCTTTACCGGGGGTGGAGTCTTCTGCAGACATTCCAGTAAGTAAACCATCTTAGCTTCTTCCTTCACGTATTCGACTTCCTAAACACAAGCAGACATTACCTTGTCATTTACCATGCTGAGCACAAAAAAAACCCTCTCAAAGAAAACCATGTATCAGCCGTGAATAAGGAATTGTGGAAATCTTCCCACATGTATACCCCTATTTATTAAGTTCCAGAGATCCTCAGCTCACTGATCTCTTCAAAATGTGACACCCAAGAGGTTCCACGGAAGGGGACAATGAGAGACGGGTGGAACAGAAGGGTGGGGTGGAGGGGGAGAAAGGGACATCAGAGAATTGGAAGGTAAAGCATAGGCAAGGAATGGCAGGGAGGGATAGGGGTCAGGGAATTGAGTAAAGAGTTGAAGGGCAGAGAGAGATAGCAAAATTGGATAGGACGACAGTGAATGAAGGTGTACACAAAGAAACCAGCAGGAGCAGTGGAAAGAGCAGAGATGGGGAAGGAATGACAGCAAGAAGACAAGTTCAGGGTGGAAGTGGGATGGAGCAAAGGAAAGGAGGAATGGCAGGGTGTGGAGATGATAGAACAGAGGAACAGAGAAAAAATGGTAAAGGAAGAGAAGAAGATATGGAAGAGGTAAAACAATGAAAGGATAGACAAAAGGAGGTAAGAGAGCAAGCCGTGGTGAGAGAGAGCCTGGGCAGCAGAGGGCAAAGAAAGGAAGGGGAAGGGAGGAACCAGAGAAGTGAAGAAAAAAAAGGCGGTGGGGGTGAACAACGAAAGGAAGTCAGGGAGGCAGGTTGAGCACTTGAAACCTGTACCTGAAAGCTAGAGACTGGGGTGGGGAGGGGGAGTGGGAATAACTAATTTTTCATTGCAGTCACAATAGGGTGAATTCCCTCTTCCAATGCCACAATTTTTCATAATTTCTCAGAAAAAAATTTACATTTTGCCAAGAAGTTGAAGTTCTTGAAGTGGCATGTGGCCACTGCGCCATACATGGATCTCACCTGGATCACATCGAGGCTGGCAGCTCCAGCCCGACCCACGTTGATGGTGATGGGCTTCACGAGAGCACTCTTGGCAAAGTTCTGAATCTTCTTCGGCATTGTGGCACTGAAGAGAAGAGTCTGGCGCTGGCCCTGTAGGATGGACAGAGTGATGAGAACACAGCACCGTCAGGACTTACACCAGACCTGCTCAGGGAGGAAGCTGCTTCTATCAGAGTAAAGGGCAACAGCTGCAGAATGGCTGACTGAATCACTCGAAAACAACCCCGAAACAGAAGGGCACAGAGATCAATGTCAAAGTCAGTACTGGGACTGGGGGAGAACGAAAGAACGTTTAAAGCCATGGCTTGGAAAAGGGATAAACAAAATATTAATCCGACAATAACCAAATGACCAATCCTAGACAAAGAGCAAATAATCAAAGTACATTTATTATAAAAGTATGTATAATTGATACAACCTCAAGCTTCATCTCCTCCAAAATGTCAGTTTGTTAAAGTTGTCATTCCCCTTTACCTGAAGGAAATGGGTGGGGAAGAGACACCGTCCAGAGGGTGGCGGTGTCACACCCCTCCTTCCAGGGTGTGAAGTTTATTCCATCAGTGTGGAGGCTAGTTATTCTTATGATTTTGAGGTGGTTTTTCTTATTTTTTTCAGGGTATCAAGTTTGTTCTCTTTTTGCCCTGGGAGCCTAGACCAGTTGTACCCCTTCAATCGTGGGATTCAGATTGTTTATTATTTTAAGAAATGTGGCACCTTAATAAAGACTGGGTGGGGGCAGTAAGCTTGTGACTACATCTACCAAGAATTTTCTGACTGATTATGACGTGGATGCCATGTAGTAGAGGTGAGTAAATTTCATTCAGCTCCTACACATTTGCTCAATTCACCGCATTGTCACAGTTACTGGTTCCAGTGACACCAAACCTTCTCACTGAATGTTTTATCAGAGTAAGCTGTCACCTTAAAGTAGGAAAAGATGGTGCGGATGTCCTCCTCAAAGCCCATGTCTATCATCCTGTCTGCTTCATCCAGTGCCAGGTAGCGACAGATGTCCAAGCCAACCATCTTCTTCTGCAGGAGGTCCATCAGACGTCCAGGAGTAGCAACCATCATGTGCACACCTCTGCAGAGTTACAACCAGTAAATTCCAAATGTGCTAACAGACTTTCTCAAACCAAAATCCAAATCAGCTCCCAACAAATGTGATCATTCAGACCATCCTACAGACTGAATGATATTCCCAACCCTGGGTATGTCATTATTTCTTGGCATCACTGTGTCCCACCAAAATCCATTCACACTCTGAATCCCTCCAGCAGTCTTGGTGAAAAGTGATAATCTGCAGTTTCTGAAAGTCATTTGCAATTAAGAAAGGAATCAGCCTTAATGTCACTCCCACTGCAGGACTCCCCATTTCCTCAGACGCTGTGATCTCAACGAATTGCTGTACAGGCATGAAAGGCCAACAATCCCACTCCTGCTACACTTGTGTTCAATCTGCCCATGATTCATACGTGAAATGAAGTCATCTTTATTGTCCGATCCAGATTGACACTAGTTGTCCGCTGGCAGTGCCCTGCTCCTAACCAGGGTCCCCAGCAACACCCTGACAGATACGGTTTTTCTGTGCCCTGGCTGATATTGATTAACCAACTTCACTGAGAAGACTATTTGGCTATTTATCTCCTACTCTGCAAGGAGTCCCATCAAGTCAAATCCAACGTCATTATTCATTCTCTACTGAGTTTCAGTGCTGACCTTCATCACAGGGATGTGTATATTAACCTTTTCCTTTTTAACTTGTCTCAAAGCAACAAAGCCATTACATTCTCTCTCAGCATCAGGACAGAGCATGGCAGGAAAGGTTAACAATGGACTACTGAATCATCGCACTCACTGTTTGACAACCTCCATCTGCTCCTTGATGGACATGCCACCAATGCAGAGAGCACAGCGAAGCTGGGGAAAGCCCTCCTCTTGCAGCAAGCGGCAGTAATAGTCAATGATCCCATGGGTCTGTCTCGCTAATTCTCTCTGCATTGGGAAGGAAGGAACGTTGTTTCAGCCTACAAACATTCAGCTGCACAAACTGCACACATCAATATATCTCTGAATTACTGAAAACATCAGTTCCCATCAGCGACACCTGTACAGCAGTTGCAGGACACAAGATGGAATATGTTCGGTACACATTTAAACGGGCTGGAGTGTTGGGGGTGTGGCCAGGGCAGGCAACTGAAGGGAATAAGATGCCAGCTTTAGTGAGGCTTGGTTTGCAGTAGTTTTTGACATGGGTGGGAATTCAACCCACAGGTGATTGGTACAAGGCTTTATTGGTTTTCCTGTTTGAGGAGTCAAAAACTGGGGACGCTATAAAAAATTGGGAGGGTAGATGGGGAGGATGGTTGGAGGTGGTGTTTGGCTGAAGAACATGCAGTGCTAGAGTTAAGAGAGGAATAATGAGTAACAAAGACATTACAGAACTCTCTAACCGGGCAATTAAATGAGAAATGGACTTTAACAAAATAAACAGA
The DNA here is from genome assembly GCF_030028105.1 of Mobula birostris. Taxonomy (NCBI): domain Eukaryota; kingdom Metazoa; phylum Chordata; class Chondrichthyes; order Myliobatiformes; family Myliobatidae; genus Mobula; species Mobula birostris. Next base: position 5,331,489 of record NC_092393.1, read on the forward strand.
AAACTAAAATGTCAACCATCCTTTAGAAAATAAGGAACGGGTGTGGGTAGAAACTGGTGAATAGACCCCTTAAAGGCAGAATCACGGGTGAACTAAAGTATTCAAAGTGTTCATGGAACACCAGGGATTACTTACAGGGCTATAGAGTTCAAAAGCAGTGATGCACGTCCTGGTCAGGCTGTACTTTCAGTGCAATGAATATAGTTCTAGTTTTTATACTGAAATAAATAGGCATAAAACCATCACAGAAAGTCCAAAAATAACAGTGCAAAACAGAGATCCTACTGTAGGGACAAGAGACTGCAGCTGCTGGAGTTTGCAGCAACACAATAAACTCCAGAGAAACTAAGTAGGTCAGGCAGCATCTGTGGAGAGAAGTGGATAATCCATGTTTTGGGTCGAGACCCTTTATCTGGGCAGTAAGAAAGAAGGGTTAACCCCATAGACAACCATTTCAATTCCACTTTCCATTCCCACACTGACATGCCTGTGACATGCATGATCTTTCACTACCAGGTCATGGCCAAGCAAAAACTAGAGGAAGAACACTTCATATTTTACCTAGACAATCTCCGACCTGGTGGCATGAACATCAAATTCTCAAGCTTGCAGTAACTGTCTGTCCCCTTTCCCTTTATTTTTCTTTCCTTTACTTCTCTCTTCCTGATGCAATTGGCCTCCACTGCTTTGTCTTTCGCCCACCTTCTCCATCTGCCCATTATCTACACTCTCCTCTCACTGGCTCCCCTCCCCTCCATTCCATCCCCCACCGTCCTCTCCTACCAGATTCCAAGTGTTTGAGATTTTTGTCATGTTCAGCTATCATCTCCCGGCTTCTATCATCTTTCCTGCCCTCATCTGCCCGTCCCCTCACTTGGATCCACCCATCACAAGCCAGCTCTTACTCCACACATTTCCCCCGCCTTTTTATACTTTATCACCCCACTTTCTTTCCAATTTAGATGAAGGGATTCAACCCAAATTGTCAACTGTTCAAAAAGGATCTTGTGCTTTCCTGGTAAATATGCATAACCCAAACGAGTTATTCAAGTCAAAGATGATCTGGGACGCAGGTCAGCTGGCGTTTACAGGATTCCCTGTGAATGTTGAGCAGCGTATTTCAGCCAGACGGGACACACAGTGGAAACCTGCATCAAGGAGCACAGGAGCTCTATCCATTTGGCGGTAGCAGAACACTGCATTTACAATGGCCATAGGATTGACTTCAATGGCACAAAACTACTGCTTGGTGGCTTTTGGGATGGCCTGGTGAAGGAAGCCATTGAAATAAAACTAGAGGAAAAGAATTTTAACAAAGACATATGTCTCGATCTAAGAAAGAACTGGAATTTGATTGTAAACAAGGTAGGAGAGCGGAAACCTAATTGGATGCAGACTAATCAATCAGGAGGGACAGACTATGGGGATATAAATACCACCAGACATGCCCAGGCATCATCTCTGAAGAAGATGGCAGAGTTTGTTATTGAAACATTTGTTATAATCGACATCTGTACTCAGCTGGAAGCCCGAGAAGAGTTTATTCATCAACTGTTGATTTTCCCTTCAGAGATGCAGCCTGACCTGCCGAGTTTTGCAGCGTTTCTTGGGATATTACTGCTATTAGCAAAGATTAAATAATCTGGCTTTTTTTTTTCTCTTTAAAGTGATTAAACCTAAGATTCCTGACAAAATGGTTTAACATTATAAATGGATTGGATGAGGTGGATGTGTGAGAATGTTTCTAATTAATGGGGAGTTCAAAGAGAACCTAAAATATAAGGTACTATATTGAATCAAACAGGGAGTCAGGGGGAAATTTCTTTAAACAGAAGAGAAAAAATTAACTACTTGCCGGAAAGTAATCGAGCCAAATGGCTTGAGTGTTTTTGAATAAAAATGGATCAAATACATGAAAAGGGAAATAAATTGCTATGCTGCAAAGCTGAGATGAGATAGATGGAGGGAGACTCTTAAGTACAGATTAATTGGGTTGAATGACTGTTTATTCTTTATAATTAATTTATAAAGTACAAAATACATTAAATTATGCTAAATCTATTTAAAACACTAGCACAGCCCTTGCTATAGTATTGTGTCCAAATCTGGGCACCATACAAGAGGAAGGACATTGAAGAGCTTTACAAGAATGAATTCAGCAAAGGACTTCAGTTCTAAGGAAAGACTGGAATCTGGAGTTGTTCTAACTAGAATACAGCGATTTGGTAGAGGTATTTAATAACATTAAGAGCTTAGATTTATAAACGAGAAGTTGATTTCAATAGCTGGAAAATTGGTACAGACTTGCAGCGACTAAGCAAAGAACCAGAAGGGACACAAGGAAGCTTCCAGGTCGGAGGAGGTGCGGCAGGTGAAGGAGCGAGTGCGGGGATTGGCTGAGAAGGAGCGGCTGATTTAAAAAGCCGGCGTGAGCAGCGAGCGAAACAGACCTTCCAGGTCGGAGCAGGCTCGGCAGGTGAAGCTAATGACTCAAATTATCAGCTGATATAAGCAAGGCTCACTCTAGGGGAGCGACCTTGTCCAGGGAAGTGCCTTGCGAGAAAAGTGCGAGTCTTTGGCTCGAGAGTCTTCGGCGAGGAGGCTGAGAGAGGAGACTATGCCACAGTTGGAGAGGGTGAGAAGTGGTGAAGAGATAAACGCTAGGCTGATTCAGTGTGCTGCGTGCATGATGTGGGAGGTCAGGGACACTGATAATGCCTCTGGATCCTACACCTGCGGAAAACGTGTCCAGATTCAGCTTCTGAAGGACCGTGCTGCAGCACTGGAGAGGAAACTGGATGACGTTACGTTCATTCGGGAGAACGTGAGTTTTCTGGACAGGACCTAGAGTGAGGTCATTACACCCAGGATACAGGAAGAGAGAAGGAGGACGATGATGAGCAAGGAAAGGATGCTTGAAGTACAGGAGACCCCGGGAGATGTGCCTCTCGTAAACAGGTTCTCCCTCTTGGAAGCTGTCGGGACAGAAGACAGTGCCAGTCTGAGAGGCAGACAGGTCTGTGAGTCAACAACTGGCGCTGAGGCAAAGCCGAGGAGACAGACGTCAGGCAGAGCCGTGGAGGTAGGGGATTCCATAGCGAGAGGTACAGAAAGGGGTTTCTGTGGCAACAGGCGAGACTTAAGGATGGTGTGTTGCCTCCCTGGTGCCGGGATCCAGGATGTCACGGACCGATTGCAGGGAATCCTCAAGAGTGAAGGTGAACATCTGGAAGTGGTGGTGCATGTCAGCACAAATGACGTGAGGAAGAAGAGGAAAGACATTCTACAGCGTGACTTCAGAGAACTCAGAAGAAGGCTGAAAAGCAGGACTTCCAGGGTGGTTATCTCCGGTTTGCTTCCAGTGCCCCGAGCTGGAGTGGTCAAGAACAGGAAGTTAATGGGTCTGAATGTGTGGCTGAGGAACTAGTGCAGGAAGTAAGGATTTACATTCTTGGACCACTGGGGTATGTTTCGGGGTAAGGACAAATTGTACAAAAGGGACAGGTTGCACCTTAATAAGCGGGGCACCAGCATTCTGGCAGGCAGGTTTGCCTCTGCAACACGGGTGTGTTTAAACTAAGTAGTGGGGGGGGAGATGAACTGGAAACATAAGGGTGGGGGTAAAGGGAAAGTGAGAATTAGAAAAGTTCAGAAAGACAGCAGAATCAACAGAGCAGAAAGCTCAAGAAGGGATCGTACAGTATGGCCAAGTGAAATAGGAATTGATATGGGAGGTGAGGGGAGTAATGAATTAAAAGTATTGTATATGAATGCACGGAGTATAAGAAATAAAGTGGATGAGTTGGATGCACAGTTGGAAATTGGTAAGTATGATGTTGTGGGAATAACAGAGACATGGCTTCAAGTGGACAGGGCCTGGGAAATGAATATTCAAGGGTATACGTCCTATCGAAAGGACAGACTGATGGGCACAGGGGATGGGGTGGCTCTGTTGGTGAGGAATGATATTCAGTCCCTTGCGAGGGGGGAACATAGAATCAGGAGACGTAGAGTCAGTATGGATAGAACTGAGAAATTCTAAGGGTTGAAAGACCCTAATGGGAGATATCTACAGGCCCCCAAACAGTAGTCTGGATGTAGGGTGTAAGTTGAATCAAGAGTCAAAATTGGCATGTCGCAAAGGTAATGCTACAGTTGTTATGGGGGACTTCAATATGCAGGGAGACTGGAGGAATCAGGTTAGTACTGGACCCCAAGAAAGGGGGTTTGTGGAGGGCCTCCGAGATGGATTCTTAGAACAGCTTATACTGGAGCCTACCAGAGAGAATGCAATTCTAGATTTAGTGTTGTGCAATGAACCGGATTTGATCAGGGACCTCGAGGTAAAGGAGCCATTAGGAGGTAGTGACCATAATATGATGTTTTAATCTACAATTTGAGAGGGAGAAGGGAAACTCGAAAGTGTCAGTATTACAGTTGAACAAAGGGAACTATGGTGCTATGAGGGAGGAGCTGGCCAAAGTTCAATGGAACAATACCCTAGTAGGGATGACAGTGGAACAGCAATGGCAAGTGTTTCTGGGAATAATGCAGAAGGTGCAGGATCAGTTCATTCCAAAGAGGAAGAAAGATCCTAAGGGGAGTAAGGGGAGGCCGTGGCTGACAAGAGAAGTAATGGACAGTATAAAAATAAAAGAGAAGAAGTATAACATAGCAAAGACGAGTGGGAAGCCGGAGGATTGGGAAACTTTTAAAGAGCAACAGAAGGTAACTAAAAAGGCAATATGCGAGAAAAAATGAGGTACGAAGATAAACTAGCCAAGAATATAAAGGAGGATAGTAAAAAGCTTCTTCAGGTATGTGAAAAGGAAAAAAATAATTAAGACCACAATTGGGCCCTTAAAGACAGAAGCAGGTGAATTTATTATGGAGAACAAGGAAATGGCAGACGAGTTGAACAGGTATTTTGGATCTGTCTTCACTAGGGAAGACACAAACAATCTCCCAGATGTAATAGTGGCCAAAGGACCTAGGGTAATGGATGAATTGAAGGAAATTTATATTAGGCAGGAAATGGTGTTGGATAGGCTGTTGGGTCTGAAGGCTTTTAAGTCCCCAGGACCTGATGGTCTGCATCCCAGGGTACTTAAGGAGGTGGCTTTAGAAATCGTGGACGCATTGGTAATCATTTTCCAATGTTCTATAGATTCAGGATAAGTTCCTGTGGATTGGAGGGTGGCTAATATTGTCCCTCTCTTCAAGAAGGGAGGAAGGGAGAAAACAGGGAATTATAGACCGGTTAGCCTGACGTCAGTGATGGGAAAGATGCTGCAGTGAATTATAAAAGATGAAATTACGACACATCTGGATAGTAGTAACAGGATTGGTCTGAGTCAGCATGGATTTACGAAGGGGAAATCGTGCTTGACTAATCTTCTGGAATTTTTTGAGGATGTAACTATGAAAATGGACAAGGGAGAGCCAGTGGATGTAGTGTACCTGGATTTTCAGAAAGCCCTTGATAAAGACCCACATAGGAGATTAGTGGGCAAAATTAGGGCACATGGTATTGGGGGCAGAGTACTGACATGGATTGAAAATTGGCTGGCTAACAGAAAACAAAGAGTAGTGATTAACGGGTCCCTTTCGGATTGGGAGGCGGTGACCAGCGGGGTACCGCAGGGTTCAGTGCTGGGGCTGCAGCTGTTTACAATATATATTAATGATTTAGATGAGGGAATTAAAAGTAACATTAGCAAATTTGCCGATAACACAAAGCTGGGTGGCAGTGTGAAATGTTAGGAGGATGTTTTGAGAATGCAGGGTGACTTGGACAGGCTGGGTGAGTGGGCAGATACATGGCAGATGCAGTTTAATGTGGATAATTGGAGGTTATCCACTTTGGTAGTAAGAACAGGAAGGCAGATTATTATCTAAATGGAGTCAAGTTAAGAAAAGGGGAAGCACAACAAGATCCAGGTGTTCTTGTACATCAGTCACTGAAAGCAAGCATGCAAGCACAGCAGGCAGTGAAGAAAGCTAATTGCATGCTGGCCTTCATAACAAGGGGAATTGAGTAGAAGAGCAAAGAGGTCCTTCTGCAGCTGTATAGGGCCCTGGTGAGACCACACCTGGAGTACTGTGTGCAGTTTTGGTCTCCAAATTTGAGGAAGGACATTCTTACTATTGAGGGAGTGCAACGTAGGTTCACAAGGTTAATTCCCGAGATGGCAGGACTGTCATATGTCGAAAGATTGGAGCAACTGGGCTTGTATACTCTGGAATTTAGAAGGCTGAGAGGGGATCTTATTGAAACATATAAGATTATTAAGGGATTGGACACGCTGCAGGCAGGAAGCATGTTCCCACTGATGGGTGAGTCCAGAACCAGAGGCCACAGTTTAAGAATAAGGGGTAGGCCATTTAGAACGGAGTTGAGGAAAAACTTTTTCACCCAGAGAGTGGTGGATATATAGAATGCTCTGCCCCAGAAGGCTGTGGAGGCCAAGTCTCTGGATACTTTCAAATAAGAGATGGATAGAGCTCTTAAAGATAGCAGAATAAAAGGTTATGGGGATAAGGCAGGAACTGGATACTGATTGTGGATGATCAGCCATGATCACAGTGAATGGCGGTGCTGGCTCGAAGGGCCAAATGGCCTACTCCTGCACCTATTGTCTATTAAGCAACAACTAGTTAAGCTTTGGACTAGATTGCTCTTTGAATGACTACCTACTTAGCTGTATTCATTTACATTTCAACATTAAGCTCCAACAATGTCCATATGTACACTACATAGCAGTTATCCCTGAGTCAATTGATTTCCAGAGAATTAGAATAGAAAACTTTAGAATAGAAGGGCATTCATTTAGAACAGAGATGAGGAGGAATTTATTTAACCAAAGAGTAGTGAATCTGTGGAATTCATTGCCGCAGACAGTTGTGGAGGCCATTTCATTGGATATATTTAAAGCAGAGATTGATAGGTTCTTGATTAGTAAAGGCGTCTAAGGTTATGGAGAGAAGGCAGGCGAATAAGAGTCAGGAGGGAAAATGATTGGAGGGCAGAGCAGACTTGACGGGCCGAAAGGTCTAATTCTATTCCTATGTCTTGTGGTCTTACTTATAATTCCTCCGCTCCTGATATTGAAGTGCCAGTAGTTCACTGATTGAATGTGCCATCCTTGGAGCGGAGGTAAGGGGTGCTGTACAGGAGAATAGTACTTACTGATGGGCAGATGATGAGTCCATATGGACCTTCTCTCTTGGAGAATGGCAGCCTTTTTTCCTGCTCTTGGCAGAACATGATCATGGGTAGGGTAAACACCAGAGTCTTGCCAGACCCAGTAAATGCAATCCCAATCATGTCCCTGCCCGATAAACTGGAACAAGCACAACAAAGTTAGAGAGAAAGGGAGCACCAGGTCAATCCCAGCACTCATATTTTCTTCGTTTACTTGGCCATCACACGAATGGTTAAAGCCTTTAATGTGCAAATGCCATCATCGACCTCCCCCATATAGGCTCCTGCTGAATCTTCCGCATTCAGGATCATGCTGGCAGCACAGATTTAATTTCCCAGTTCAGAAACTCCATTTAGCAGAGTGAACTTGCATAAACAAACATCCAATAATATTGAGACCAATTCCTACACTGCTGGAATTCACAGGATCTAAAAGAATATTCTTTCTTTAATCATTTGAGACATTAGTGAAAAACTACCTTTTTGAGCAGTGCTGATGAATCTCCCACTGTGTAGGCAGTTTCAAGATTTTGGCCCATTGGCATTGAAATAAGGTTAATATTCAGTTGCAAGAAAAAGTTTGTGAACCCTTTGCAATTACCTGGTTTTCTACATAAAATGTGGTCTGATCTTCCTCTAAAGGCTGATTTATACTTCTGTGTACTACCTTGTGCCGTAGCCTACAGAAGTGGGCTACGCCATTGTGAGCATTTATACTTGTGCACTGGTGTGTCTGCGTTTCTCTGCAATTCACCGCCAAAATGCTAGTTGGTGGTGGGGTTTCTATGCCACTGTGTTGAGTTTCTTCGTGTTCAAACTTCAAACAATGGCGACTGAAACTGAGGGAGGGTGAATTTTCTGTGCTTGTCTGGCCACTGAGAGACATGGACGAGGAAATGCATTTCAAATATTTTCGGATGTCGGCAGGTAGATTTGACGATTTGGTTCATCGTCTCCAACCATTTATTTCGCATCAGTGTACGCACCGTATACTCAGAGACTGGCAATCACCATTTGAGTTTTAGCTTCAGGTGGAAGTCAACAGGCTGCAGCAGCCAGCTACAAACTGGCGTCAAGCACAGGATCCTCCATAATTTCGGAGGTCTGTAAAGCTTTATGGAAAGCATTGCAGCCAGAGTTCCTTCCCTGCCCTTCAGTCGCCCAATGGGAAGCTATTGCAGCGTAGGAGGAAGTGCGATGCTACCAAGCAGACCCATCACAGTTGTTCAGTCCGCGTTGCCACGACGCATAGGTACATTTTGGGAGAGGTGCACATTAGGCTACAGCGTAGGGTTGGCGTAGAGTACAGCGTAGGGTATGCGGCTACTCTGTACCTGCAGCGTACATTTGACGCACAAGTATAAATCAGCCTTAAGTCACAATAATAGGCACAATGATCAACACACACAAAATACTGGAGGAATTCAGAAGCCCAGGCAGCATCCACAGAAAAGAGTAATCAACGTTTCAGGCTGAAACACTTCGGCAGGACTAGAGAAAAAAAGCTGAAGAGTAGATTTAAAAGGTGTGGGGAGGGGAGAAAGAAACACTGGGTGAAACCTGAAGGGGGAGGGGATAAAGTAAAGAGCTGGGAAGTTGATTGGTGAAAGAGACAGAAGGCCATGGAAGAAAGAAAAAGGGGAGAGGAGCACCAGAGGGAGGCGATGGGCAGGCAAGGATATAAGATGAGAGAGGAAAAAGGGGATGGGAAATGGTGAAGGAGAGGGAAGCTGGGGGGCATCACTGGAAGTTAGAGAAGTCAATCTTCATGCCATCAGGCTGGAGGCTACCCAAACGGAATATAGGGTGTTGCTCCTCCAACCTAAGTGTGGCATTATCACGAAGTGGAGGAGGCCACGGATGGACAGATGGGAATGGGAAGTGGAATTAAAATGGTGGCCACTGGGAGATCCCATTTTTTCTGGTGGAGGGAATGTAAGTGGTCTCCCAATCTACCAACATACAGGAGACCACAGCAGAAGCACCAGACACAGTATATGACCCTAAAAGACTCACAGATGAAATGTCGCCTCACCTGGAAGGACTGTTTAAGGCTCTGAACAGTAGTGAGGGAGGAGGTGTAGGGGCAGGTGTAGCACATGTTTCACTTGAAAGGATAAGTGCCAGGAGGGAGATCAGTGGGGAGGGATGAATGGACAAGGGAGCTGCGTAGGGAGCGATTCCTGTGGAAAGCAGGAAGTGGGGGGGGGAGGGGGGAGTATGTGCTTGGTGGTGGGATTCAATTGGAGATGGCGGAAGTAGCAGAGAATTATGTGCTAGACGTGAAGGTTGATGGGGTGGTAGGTGAGTTTGGAGAATTATGTGCTACTCCGTAAATTTTTCTCTCCAGTCCTGCTGAAGGGTTTGCCTGAAGCGTCGACTGTACTCTTTTCCATAGATGCAGCCTGGTCTGCTGAGTTCCTCCAGCAGTTTGTGTGTGTTGCTCGGATTTCCAGCATCTGCAGATTTTCTCGTTTGTGAATAGACAAATACCATCTGCCTAAACTAATAACACACAAACAATTGTACTTCTTCTCGTCAATACTGGTATAAAAGCCCACTAAGCCCAATGTTCAAGTTCCCTCTGAGTGTGTTAGATACAAGATCCCTGTTCTTACACAGTTGGAATTCCCCTCTGAGTGTGTTAGCCACAAGATCCCTGTACTTACACAGTTGGAATTCCTTGGATCTGAATTGGAGTTGGATGTAAAATTCCCTTCTTCTTCAGGCCTTTCAAAATTGCTGGAATCATAGAACCAAGAACACACGGATCAGGTAGAGCCTGGATCCCATATTCCCTGAGACTGAGCTAGGACAGCAGCAGCACATCGTGTGTAAGTGGTACAATGCTTGCCATTCTCCAAATGAATTCCAGTACCTGAGAAAATAGCTCAAATTGCATCAACTTTTCACCACTGATGTTGAAAATCAAAAGCTCCGTGGCCTGGGATGGAGCTCAGAAGATGCATCAAAAGCTCCGTGGCCTGGGATGGAGCTCAGAAGATGCATTTCCGTTAGCTTTCAATCTAATCACCAAATTGCAACATGGCAATGCAACAACAGCTTTTTGCATGGACTCTGTACAGCAAGCTATCCAGTGCCACGGTTCCCTCGTTACAAGTTGCATTTTGGTGCACCATGTGTATAATGAAGTGATTGACATTCCTCACAACTTACTATGGATATGTTCAAGGAAATGCAATGCGTTCAACATACTCTGCAGGCAATTAACAATCCATTCCAACAGCAAGAACAGGATTTAACCATAGTAAATGCCACTGGATCCAGTGTGAACGCTAATGTTTGGGATTTCATTACTGTTTTATTTTGTCGGATTGTATGTTTTAGGAACAGAGCTTGGGAAAGCTTGCACAATATGAAATTATCAGGGTTTTTTTTCCAGAGCTTAGGACCAAGGGCTGCACACACTTTCAATATGAGGAGTGCGTCACTTAGCACTGAGATGATGAGAAACTTCTTTACTTGGAGAATGGTGAACTTATAGAATTCTCCATGCTGAAGGAATGCAATGGCTCAGTCACTCAGTTCATTTAACACAAAGGTTGATAGATCTCTAGATATTAAGGAAACGAAGAGATTTTCACAGAGAAATTATATTGAGGTAAAATCAAATGGAAGATGGAGTGGGATTGAAGGGGCAAATTCTGCTGCCTTCTCCTGTAATTTTAAGATACATTGTAAAACAGACAAGTCAAATATTGATGGAACTTACTAGAGCACAGTATCAATCAGCCTTCACAATTGATTAAACAAACTATTCTTTGTTTTATACCAGCGATCCCCAACCACCGGGCCATTTGGGCCTCCACCACGGCTCAATCACGCTTACCTGGTGGGAATTTCATTTCTCTGAAGTGTTTGACAGGACACGGCAAACCTTCCCCCTCCACCAAGATATGGTATTTCTTCCGCACTCGGTCATTGCGAGCTTCAGGCATAGAGCGTATATACCGAGGTGGTTTCCAGCTGCAGAGACAGGTCCATGTTGCTGGTTATTTAACTCGACCAACAGCCCAATCACCTGAAGACCATACATGCTCTCAGAGCTGTTAAACCATGCAATTCAACAGCTTGCTGCTCAATTCAAAACATAGGTATTTCAAACTACTAGGTAGAACTACACACCATAATTACAGCCAACAAACACCTTGCACAGGTGGCACAAAGTGCAGTGCAGCAGCTATCAGTCAGCACCAGAAACCCAGGTCCAACCCGACCTGGGGCACAGTGTGCACTTTGTACGTTCCCCACACGACCATGAGGACTTCTCTCATATACTAGGGATGAGCTGCTAAATTCACGGATTACTGTCAATTTCCTCTTGTATGGCTGAGTGGCAAAAGAAGCTGATGAGCATGTGAATGAGAATAAATTGTAGGGTTACAGGAAAGGGGGAGAATGGAATTGATGGGACAGCCCTTCAGGGAGTTGGCATGGACCTGATGGGCCAAATGGTCTCCTTCTCTTCGCGATAAGAAAACACAATATACAAGTAACTTCTAATTGCTGGACATTTATACAACAAATTCTCCTGGTGACTTAATAATGTCTTTTTTTTTTCCATTTTCTGTTTTAAAGTTTTGCATTAACCACTGGCATTTCTCTAATGTTCACACAAGGGCTGCTGATGCATTGGTAAAGCAAAGGGTTTCAATCAGACTCAATTAATTGTTATCATTGACAATGAGATCATGGAAGCCACACCAATTGCCCTGCTTTAGCCTCCCCCTGTAGACAGGCACACAGAACACGGACGAAACAAGAACTGTTTAGTCAGGAAGCACACACACTCACCTGGTTCTGATTGGGTCATCGTAGGTTATACCCTTTGCCATTTCCTTCACAGACATCAGAGCTACAATTGAAACAAAGTCAGTTATGATAGGAATGTCAAACAATGCCAATTACAGGCAAAAAAACCTGAAGCATCCCCGCCACTTACACAAACCAGACCTTCGTCATCTCAACACAGACAAAATATATGGTCTGAATCCTTCCGGCCTGCAAGACATTCCCTTGTTCCTTCTCGGTGTGGTAGTCTCTCTTTTCTCTTCTTTATCCAATTCTGGCCCAGAACAGACAAAATTGTCACCTTCCATGTCCTTAGATTACATATTTACTTTAAAACTGTGATTTTCAGACGTACTGATGTGAATCACCTCGGATAATTCAAGCCTGCAACCCCACCTACAACACAAGGCATGCACGACTTGAAATGCTTCAGCCTTTGTTGATGCAGAACAATGCTAATTGTTGTAATCCAGTAACCAAAAAAAAGCTTCAACTTCAACAGCACTGCACTCCCTCCTGAAACAAAACTTCTCTCAACTCAAAAAGCCACAAAGCTAGCAAGGCCAGAATCACTGCATGCACAATAGCAGCAAGTTGGAAAGACAAAGGATCACTACGACAAGTACCAATCACTGTCCAATAATAAAGAAATTATTCATACTGAAGGTCAAGATCATGAACTGAAACAACTGTGGGAATGTGGATAGGCAAAGGCAAGCTGCATGGCAGAATTACTGGTAAAATATTATCACAGATCGTAGTTAAACAAGCCCTTCATCACATCTTGCTCATGTCAACCAAGGTAGTTTCATTTGCCTGCATTTGATCCATATCCCTCTATCTATATGGTGTGCAAATGCCTTTTAAACACTGTAGTTGTACCCGGCACTACAATTTTGTCTGGCAGCTCATTCCACATAAACGCCCTCTTCTGTGGAAGAAGTTAGTCCTTAGGCCACTTTAAATTTTTTCACCTCTCACCTTAAATCCACTCCCTCTAGTTTTACACTCGCCTACCCTGGTAAAAAAAAGACTGGGACCATTCCCTTTATCTGACTCCATAATGTTTACTGACTTGGAGTGAACAATAATTTAAAAAGTAGAGATGAATAGAGTTCAGCAAAATTACCACCTAAGGGGTGTCACACTAGTGTCTGGCCAGGTGTCAAATTAAAAACTGTCTAATCACAGCCAATCTCAACCACAGCACTTGGGAATTTGTTCCAGATGAACCTACTATCAATGTAGCATAACCATTGCAAATGTGCTATGGACGAGCAAAGCATCCCGAGGATAAAGTATGGAGACAAGTTAGTATGGCCTGGTTTTGCATAGTCCATATGGAAGGATGTCATTCTGCCTACTCACGCTCAATGGTTATGTGATGCTATGTCATGCTTAAATTTAGAGAAGATCCGTTGTTCAATTTCTGAATCTAGCCAAGACTTTCAAACATTGTGGGGACCATTTTTGAACTATTTTCAAAATCTTTGACTTGCTGTTAAAGTACAGATGGTGGCTAATAACATATTTCACTTTATAAGGATTTTCTTTTCCTTTTTTCTTTCTTTACCAAACAGCTTTGATCTTGGTAGTGGGTTTAGATTTTTTTTCTGTACAATAAAATTATTACATTTCGATATTATGATTTAATTTACATGAATATAGGGTAATGTGATTGCAAGTGTGATTCTAATATAACGTATCTGGTATTATTTTATCTATTTTTTGACTTATATATCTTCTTGTACTCTGTAATCTTATATGTAGAAACTATTAAAAATATTGAAAGAGAAAATGTGAGCAACATTCATTAGCAACAGAGGATGACAAAGGGGAATCCGATGAATTTGGGAAAACAACTGGAATTCTGAAGAAAATACCAAAAGGTACTAATGAAAGCTATTAGATGCTTGAGAAGCAAAGAAAAGAATTAAGATAAGGACAGGAAATGAAGGAAGGAAAAAAATAAACTCAAGGGAGAACACACTGAAAGGAGAATGAGATGCTTTGTGCCCAGTTTTCAATAAAGAGACGACATGTCAACAGTATGAGAAAGTTAAGAGGGAGTGTGTAATAGAAAAATCGTTTTTGGCAGTTAATAAGTAGGAAGCTGGAAAATTCAATGTTTACACCACCAGGTTTTAGGTTATCTAAACAGAATACAGAATGTTGTTTTTCCAATCTCACACTGGCAGTGCAGAAGGCTGAGATCAGACAGGTCCATGTGGGAGTTGGGAGGAGAGGTAAAATGACATGCAATCAGAAGCTATTTCAGTCCGAGTACAGGTATTCCACAAACCATTGTCACACCAACCAAAAGCTTGATCTCCCTGGTGAAGTGGAGGCCATAATCACATGTACAAAATACAATAAATAAGATTGGGAGAGGTGCACGTGAATCTCTCCCTCCCCTGGAGGAGCTGTTTAGGTCTGTGGATAGTGGTGAGAGAAGTGGTGTGGGGACAGTGTTGCATCTTCTATTGTTTCTAGGTGACAAAAAAGGTGGGTGAAAAGTGATGAGCACTCAAGGGAAACGTGGAAAGAGTGGTCCTAGCAGAAAGCAGAAATGGGGGTGGGAGGGAGAAGGAAAGATGCAACTGGTGATTGGATCCTGTCACTGCAGCTAATGGAAATGGCAAAGTATGCTGGTTGTGGAGGATAATGACCAACTCTAACTCTGCTCTGTTTGGTGGGGGGGGGGGAGATGTTGGGGAAGATGAGGACATTTCAGAAGTACTGGAATGGGAACCTTCATCTTGAGGACAGATACAACAGAGAGAAAATGAGAGAAGAGGTAGGTATCCTTACTGGAGATAAGGTGGGAGGAAGGGTAGTCAAGATAATTGAGGGAGTCAGCAAGAGTTTTGTGGATAATCTGTCTCCCAAGGTAAGGAAATGAGGAAGAAGGGAATTGAGTACAATGCTAATGAAGATTGCTTGGACAAGGAAGTGGCCAAGACCTATTTCTGTGATGTAAATTCAATTAACAGAAAAATGGTTAGAATAAAAAGATGGAAAAATTCAACAAACCAAAGGACAAAGCTTTGGTCCCCATATACTCAAAGTAGATAAAAGAGAGCATCCATACACACCAATGAATAGCAAAATGAATAGTGGTAGAAAACCAAATATTTAACCCAAATTCTAAAAAAGGAGACAGACTAATCTAGCAAACTCTAGACTGTTTACTTTAACGATAGTACTAGCAAAACTAGAGTGGTTTCTACAAGGATAGGATGAGGCCAGCAAAATGAGAATCCAACACAGTACACATGTAGCATTAGTGCCATACGAAGGCAGGATGGGAATAATGGGGTTAGAGAAAGGGTGGCAAGAAACAGTAGGCCGGCATGGGAAGTTAAGGGCAGGCTGGATATAGAGGGGCAAGGAGCAGAGCGGAAGAAATATACGAAGAGAGGTATCGGGGTGGTATCTAGGGTGGAGGCTGAAGTGGAAATAGAAAGGCAGAGGGTCAAGATAATAGGGAGTTTACAAGGACAAGGTGAGAATAGAAGAACCTTAGCAAGGTGGGGACAGTGGGGGAATAAGGCCCAAGAGCTTAATTTCGGAAAAGAGCGATTCAGTGATGAGTATATGTGGGTTGCTAGCATTTATTGCCATCTCAAATTGCCCTTGTGAAGGTAGTGAAGAAGATAGACTGTCTGAGCTGTTGCAGACCTTGAGATATTGCCCCTCCACCCCAACTTAGGATTTAGAGGCAACAATGATGAAAAGTATATAGATATTTCCAAGTCACAGTGATGTGTAATTTGCATCTTGTTGCTAATACACACTGCAGCCACAGTGTGCCAGTGACAGAGGAAATGAATGTTTGGGGTGCTGTTACAAATCTACAACTTTCCACGTCATATGTAGGTGATAATAAATCTGATTCTGATTCTGGACGGCGTCCTAATTGAATGATCTGCGATAGTAATGCCTTTGAATGTCAAGGGTAAGTGGCTGGACTCCCTGCTGTTGGAGATGGTCTGTAGCATGAATGTTCTGGTCCCTTATCAGCCCGGGCTTGACTATCATCTAGGTGTTGCTGCATGCAGGTGCAGTCTGGTTTATTTGCCGAGGAACTAGAGATGGAAATGAAAATTGTGCAATCAGTGAATGTACCCCCTTTCTAAAACTTGCAGATGTCAGCACTGGATAGGGATGGAAAGGTGAGGCTACAGAATGGATAGGTAAATAGACAGATACTTTGATCCCAATGAAAATTAGTGTCACAGTAGCAGTAGCAGGCACGGTAGAATGGAAATAGTGTGCTGGGAGCACTGAGTGGGGAAAGAAGCGAAGAGTGTAGAGTGGAAATAAAGGTATGGGTGGATACAATGGTGACTGGATTGTGTAGGAATAGGACCATTAGGAATAGATAGGGTGGAATCAGAAGAACTCGAAAGACAGGATGGGAATAAAAGCAGTGTGAGATTTGGGAGAAAAGTCAAGGTGCGATAGTGGAATACAGGCAGACTGGTGATGATTTACCAGAAAGTAGGACAAGCAAAGTGGGATTAGAGGAGGTGGGTGGAGACAGAGGTGGATATTAAGAACTAGAAGTTGGGAATGGGGACGTGAAGATGGGAATATGGCAGTAGAGGTGCAATTTAAGGCAGTAGAGGTGCAATTTAAGAAACAAGAGGCACAGGGCAGGGGTGAGTAACAGGATGAGAACGTATTACAGGGACAGACTATGTACGCAGACACAAGGACAGAATGGAAATGGAGGAACCAGGTGGCAGGTTGGAAAAGGTTGGGGGGTGGGGTATAGGAGACTTGTGCACAATGTAAGCAGCGGCACCCAATGGCCTGGTTCTTTTGTAGACTGAATGTTACAGCCCACTGCTCCAACATTTAAACTGACCTCTGCCTTCAGCGACACTTTCCAAAATCTTTTCCTCTTCTTTCAGTCGTTTTTCTTTAGCAGATTCTTTGCGTGCTATAAAACACAATCCACACAATCAGCACTTTCAAAGTTCGCGTTCAAAACCCAAACATCGTGAACACTATTACTGATGCTGAACTGAACTGTTCTGACTGCCTCCACCCCCAACCCCACATCCCAGGCGTGTTATGGGTACTTTCCACGGAACGTTTGCTCCTGTGAGTGCCTCATGCTGAGGCTCACACTACCCAAAGTCCCAGCACCTTTGGAAACACCCACAACCCCACCTTGACTTTCAGACTTCTTTGCATTTAACTGTAAGTTTCCATCTCCCCATTCTCTCACAAGTTTCCAATTACCTTTCATTTTGTTGTTACTGACTACCTCAGCCCAACATTACCCACATCAAGCCTCCTGGTCTCACATTTGTTGAAGGAATGCCTAGCGTCGCCTTGCTGTTAATATTTTGATGTTAACTGACAGCAAGGCAGGCTCCTCCCACAGAGCTCCCAGCTCCCAGTACCAGCTCAGAATGTGTCCACGGATGGAAATGCTGGACCTTCTGCTTTTTCCTTCAGCTGCTGGTGCTGGTCCAGCAGGCTGATATTGGATCGTGGTCCCAGGGGGCCATCGCCATCATCTTCTCTGTGGTCACTGCCGCTGTCCTGATCATCATCCACGACACCCTTCCTCCTCATCCGTGCCAACTTCTCCATCTGTGCAGACGACATCAGAGAAATCAGTCACCAGATGACACCAAGAAAGGGTTAAACCAGAACATTACCACTGCTTTCCCCAGCAGTCACTTCAACTCTGCAAAGTAAAAATATCGCTGAGAATCTGAAATAAGCAGAAAATTCTGGAAATCCTCAGGAGGTCAGGTGACCTTGGTGGGGCGAATGGAACAGAGTTGGTCATCCAGATTGATGACTCCTTGGGCAAAACACAATATCATTGAGACTGCATGGCTAACATTTCATCCATGCCAGTCTGACTTCCATTTCGTCAAAACACGTCCAATCCATTCTGCAACCGTGGAAGTTGAAGTAAGGAAAAGGTTAACATAATATCAAGGCAAGGGTACAGTGCAGACAAGGTAAGAAAGGTCTTTGAAGAGCACAGAAGAGAACTGCAGCCATTTCAAGATTAGAATATAACAAAAGGATGCAAAGCAGACACAGTAACTACGGGACAATTGCTTTAATAACTTAAGTATCATGTGTGAACGGCAATTCATCCCTGAGCAGCTCAGGGATTCACACCTCTACTGTGAATGGCGACTGATTTTGCACGCAAGAATTTCAAACATACAGGTTACCAAATGGTCAATAGTCATAACTGCTTGTCAATTCTATATAAAAATAACATTTTCCTGTTCTGGTTTCAGTACAGTGTGGAGACATGCTGCTCTCCTTGTGCACAAGCAAAGTACAGTATGCTTGAGGAATGAGTGCACATACTCAGAGCACAGTTGATTGGCAACACTACTTTGAATATAGTCAAAGAAGCACCAAAAAAATGGAATGTAAAATGTTTTCAACTGTTTAAATTTTCTTGCCATCTATTTATATACTTGAATCAACAGAGGTCCATGAAGAAGGAACTAAATATCTTACAAATTTGACTAAGTTCTTTTGAAGAGCTGACCAAGTGAAATGATAGGGCAAGGCCATGGACATAATCAAGGTAAGAACACATTGGATCCAGGATGAGCTAGCCAAATTGATATAGAGTACTGTGCAAAAGTCTTAGGCACATGTAAAAAAAAATCTGTAAAGCAAACATGCTTTCAAAAATAAACCAATGAAAAGTTTCTAAATATCAAAAAAATTACTATAAAATAAATAGCGAAAGACTAAATGTAATCGATATTTGGTGTTGTAGCGGTGTGCTACACACAGCGCTAGAATAACCACACGGAGTCAGTGAGTTAGAGTTGCGATGAAAGAGGTTTATTCAAACTTCGCGGCCTGCTTTAAAGCCTTCCCGTTCCCGCCCTCCCTGGGGCGGGACTGCTGTGGGGAATGCATATTCCCAGACCCTTTCTGCGCGCGGGATTTTCCCCCTGCTGGTGAAGATGGCCTGGTGCCCTTTTTGGGGCCGGCCCTCTGCCTGCGCGCGCCGTTGTCAGCCGGTTCGTGGGTGCCAGAAAGTGGGTCGCCACAGTGTGACCACTCTTTAAAACTGCATCAATTCTCTCAGGTACACTGTCGTACAGTTTTATAAGAAAATGAACTGGTAGGTTGTTCCAAGCATCTTGGAGAACTTGCCACAGCTCCTCTGCAGACTTTGACTGTCTCGCTTGCTTCTGTCTCTCCGGGTAATCCCAGTCAGCCTCCATGATGTTGAGATCATGGCTCTGTGGAGGCCGTACCATTTGTTGCAGAACTCCTTGTTCTTCTTTTCGCTGAAGATAGTTCTTTATGACCTTGGCCATGTGTTTGGGGGCATTGTCCTGCTGCAGAATGAAGTCGGGACCCATCAGACGCCTCCCTGATGGTATTGTGTGTAATGGATGAGAATCTGCTTGTTCTTCTCAGCATTGAGGGTTCAATTAATTTTGACCAGATCACCAACTTCATTTGCAAAACTGCAGCCCTAAACCTGCTCTGAACAAGACAGGTTGCCCAGATAAATAAATCAGAGGACTCCAGTTGGACAAAATGGTTTTGTTGAATCACACCCAAAAACATGATCACAGCATTGGAAAGTACATTCCAGGAGCAGAGTGAAATTGAACAGCAATATCCAAACATACTGAACAGGTCAGAGTCACTTACCATCTTCTGTTTTCTTTCTTTAACAGGAATATATGGAATATATTCCTCCTCGTCATCCTCATCTTCAGACCGTGCACGCTAAAATACAAAAAAAACAAAGTGCTGAAAGAGCCCATCTCTGATCGGTTGATACTGCAGGGCTATCATCAGTAGAGGAGCGCAGTAACCTTTTCACATGACAACCAGCGAGCAGAATGCTGCATTCTACCCTTCCAGACTGGAGCGGACACAAGCACATGTACCTGGAGCTGAGTGGGTCACTGTCCGTGATGGTTCTAGAGATCTATCTTAAGTAATAAATGACGAGGAATAGAGGAAAAGGGAGTAAGCATTCAGCTTGAAAGCTATTTTGCTATTCAGTTGCACTGCCAATCCTTTAACCCCAGCTGCTCCTGTACTGTGCTCCTTCACAAAACCTTAGCCTTGAAACTTCTGAATGAGCCCTTCTCAGTTTTCAAATTCCCGACACTTTTTTGAGAGAACAGTCCTTTGGTCCTCCTCCAGAAAGTCATGGTTCTCATTTTAAACATGAGAAAATCTGCAGATGCTGGAAATCCAAGCAACACATAAAATGCTGGAGGAACTCAGCAGGCCAGGCAGCATCTATGGAAAAGAGTAAACAGTCAACATTTCAGGCCAAAACCCTTCATCGGGACTCATGAATGAACGGTCCTGATGAAGGGTCTCAGCCCAAAATGTTGACTGTTTATTCTTTTCCATAGATGCTACCTGGACTACAAAGTTCCTCTGGCATTTTGTGTGTATTCTAATTTTAAGGTTGAAATGCACAAAGAGAGCTCCTCATGTTCCTAGTGGTTGAAGGGGCAGTCAGGGGGACAGATAAGAGGTTCTGTGGGAGAGATTGAGAATCCCAGATGGTCTGTTGCCTCCCTGGTGCCAGGGTCTGCAATATCTCGGATCGAGTTCTCGGTATTCTCAGGAGAGAGGGTGAGCAGCCAGATGTCGTGGTCCACGTGGGGACCAATGACATAGATAGGAGTAGGGATGAGGGCCTGAAGAAGGAATATATAGGGAGTTAGGAAAGAAGTTACAAGGCAGGACCTCAAGGGTGGTAATCTCGGGTTTGCTGCCTGTGCCACAAGACAGAGAAGGTAGGAACAGGAAGTTATGGCAGATGAATGCGTGGCTGAAGAGTTGGTGCAGGGGGCAGGGTTTCAGATTCCTGGATCATTGGGATCTCTTCTGGGGAAGGTCTGCACCTGAACTGGAAAGGAAAGGGACCAATATCCTGGCAGGCAGGTTTGCTAGAGCTGTTGGCAGGGGGTGGGAATCAGATTGTGAGTGCAGAGATTAGGGTAGAAGGACAAGGGCATGATGCTATGTGTTCTGAGTTGGTGACGAAGGACAGGCGGGGACAAAACATAAATGTAGCCAGTTAGAGGGGTTGAAATGTGTCTATTTCAATGCCAGGAGTATTAGGAATAAAGGGGATGAACTTGGAGCATAGATCGGTACGTGGAACTACGATGTTATGGCCATTACTGAAACTTGGCTGGAGGAAGGGCAGGATTGGCTGATGCAGGTACCGGGGTTTAGGTGTTTTAAAAGGAATAGGATGGGAGGTGGGGGGGGGGGGGGAGAGTAGCATTACTGGTCAGGGATAGTATCACGGCTGTAGCAAGGGAGGACGCTGCAGAGGGAGTGTCCACTGAGTCGGTGTGGGTGGAAGTCAGAAATAGGAAGGGATCAATCACTGTGCTGGGAGTAGTCTATAGGCCCCCAAATAGCCCTCGGGACACCGAGGAGCAGACAAGCAGGCAGATTTTAGAATGGTGCGGGAAATAGAAGGTTGTAGTTATGGGTGATTTCAACTTCGCTCATATTGACTGGCACCTCCTGACTGCAAGGGGGATACATGGGGCTGAAGTTGTCAGGTGTGTTCAAGAAGGATTCCTGACACAGTACGTGGACCGGCCGATGAGAGGAGAGGCCACACTGGATCTAGTTCTAGGTAATGAACCTGGTCAGGTGGCAGACCTCTTGGTGGGGGTGCATTTTGGTGAGAGTGACCGCAACTCCCTTAGCTTCAGCATAGCTATGGAAAAGGATAAAAACAAATAAAATGGGAAAGTGCTTAACTGGGGAAGGGCTAACTATGAAGGGATGAGGCAAGAACTAGTGAGAGTAAATTGGAAACAGATGTTCAAGGGTGAAAGCACAGAAGTAATGTGGAGGAAGTTCAGGGGCCACTGGTGCTGGGTTCAGGACAGGTTTGTCCCACTGAGACAAGGAAAAAAATGGGAGGAAAAGGGAACCGTGGCTGACGAAATACGTGAAGCAACTTGTCAAGAGGAAGAAGGAAGCATATGTTAGATATAAGAAGCAGGAAGCAGGAGGGGCTCGTGAGAAATATAGGGTAGCCAGGAAGGAGCTTAAGAAACGGTTTAGGAGAGCTCAAAGGGGCATGAGAAGGCCTTGGCATGTAGGACTAAGGAGAACCCCCAGGCGTTCTATGTGTATGTGAAGAACAGAAGAATGACAAGAATGAAGGTGGGGCCACTAAAGGATAAAGAAGGCAACATGTGCCTCGAGGCGGAGGAGGTTGGGGAGGTCCTAAATGAATACTTTGCTTCACTATTCACAAGTGAAAAGGATCTTGATCAGGGTGAGGTCGAAATAGAACAGGCCTGCATGCTGGACAACGTGGAGATTACGGAAGAAGTAGTGTTGGATCTTCTTAAAAACATCAAGATTGATAAGTCCGCAGGGCCAGATGTGCTGTGGAAAGCAGCCAGTGAGTGAGTGGGCCGGCCAGTGAAGGAGTGCAGCTTTGAGGCTTTGACTCGAGAGGCTTCGCTGAGAAGAGGCAGAGGACAAGCTTGCTCGCAGTTAGTCTTTACAATGCCTCCTGAGACGGTGATGTGCCTCTCATGTGAGATGTGGCAGTCTTGAGGGAACGCCCCTCTCCCGCACAGTCACATCTGCCAGAAGTGCATATGGCTGGGCGATCTGGAAGACCGTGTAAGGAATCTGGAGCAGCAACTGGATGACCTTCGACTCATAAGGGAGAATGAGGCAGTCATAGATGAGAGCTACAGGGAGGTAGTCACACCTAGGCTGTCGGAAGCAGGTCGTTGGGTGACAGTCAGAGGAGGGAAAGCGAAGGTGAGCAGACAGATAGTGCAGAGCACCTGAATAAAAAGTTTACCGTCCTGGATACTGTTGGCGGGGACGACCGACCAGGTGTGAGCCACGGTGGCAGGGCCTCTGGCACTGAGTCTGACCCGGTGGTGCAGAAGCGTGGGATGGAGAAGAGGAGAGCTGTCGTCATTGGAGACTCTATAGTCAGGGGAGCAGACAGGAGATACTGTGGACATGAGAAGGACACCCACATGGTTTGTTGCCTCCCGGGTGCCAGGGTCCGGAATGTCTCTGACCTTGTGCACGACATCCTGGTATGAGAGGGAAAGCAACCAGAAGTCGTGATACATGTTGGGACCAACGACATAGGCAGGAAGAGGGATGAGGTCCTGAAGTGTGAGTTTCGGGAACGAGGCAGAAGGCTGAAGAACAGGACCTCAAGGGTGGCGTTCTCAGGATTGCTGCCAGTGCTACGTGACAGTGATGGTAAGAATTGGAGGAGATGGCAGTTGAATGCGTGGCTGAGGAGTTGGTGCAGGGAGCAGGGTTTTAGATTTTTGGATCATTGGGATCTCTTCTGGGGTAGGTGGGACCTGTACAGATTGGACAGGTGGCACCTGAACTCGAGGGGGAGCAATATCCTTGCAGGTAGGTTTGCTAGCATGGTTCGGGAGGGTTTAAACTAATTTGCAAGGGGGATGGGACCCAGAGCGATAGAGCAGTGAAAGAAGTGCATGGGGTAAAGCCAGATCTAACATATAGAGAGGCTTTGAGAAAAGAGAAGCAGAATAAACTGTGTAAAGATAGTAAGGTAGAAGGACTGAAGTGTGTGTACCTCAATGCAAGAAGCATCAGGAACAAAGGTGAAGAACTGAGAGCTTGGATACATACGTGGAATTATGATGTAGTGGCCATTACAGAGACTTGGCTGGCACCAGGGCAGGAATGGATTCTCAATATTCCTGGATTTCAGTGCTTTATAAGGGATAGAGAGGGGGGAAAAGGGGAGGAGGGGTGGCATTACTGGTCAGGGATACTATTACAGCTACAGAAAGGGTGGGTAATGTAGCAGGATCCTCTTTTGAGTCAGTTTGAGTGGAAGTCAGGCACAGGAAGGGAGCAGTTACTCTGTTGGGGGTATTCTATAGGCCCCCTGGGAGCAGCAGAGAAACAGAAGAGCAGATTGGGAGGCAGATTTTGGAAAGGTGCAAAAATAACAGGGTTGTTATCATGGGTGACTTTAACTTCCCTAATATTGATTGGCACCTGATTAGTTCCAAGGGTTTAGATGGGGCAGAGTTTGTTAAGTGTGTCCAGGACAGATTCCTGTCACAGTATGTGGACAGGCCGACTACAGGGAATGCCATACTAGATCTAGTACTAGGTAATGAACCGGGTCAGGTCACAGATCTCTCTGTGGGTGAGCATCTGGGGGACAGTGACCACTGCTCCCTGGACTTTAGCATTATCATGGAAAAGGACAGAATCAGAGAGGACAGGAAAATTTTTAATTGGGGAAGGGCAAATTATGAGGCTATAAGGCTAGAACTTGCAGGTGTGAATTGGGATGATGTTTTTGCAGGGAAATGTACTATGGACATGTGGTCAATGTTTAGAGATCTCTTGCAGGATGTTAGAGATAAATTTGTCCTGGTGAGGAAGATAAAGAATGGTAGGGTGAAGGAACCATGGGTGACAAGTGAGGTGGAAAATCTAGTCAGGTGGAAGACGGCAGCATACATGAGGTTTAGAAAGCAAGGATCAGATGGGTCTATTGAGGAATATAGGGAAGCAAGAAAGGAGCTTAAGAGGGGCTGAGAAGAGCAAGAAGGGGGCCTTGACGAGTAGGGTAAAGGAAAACCCCAAGGCATTCTTCAATTATGTGAAGAAAAAAAGGATTACAGGAGTGAAGGTAGGACCGATTAGAGATAAAGGTGGGAAGATGTGCCTGGAGGTTGTGGAAGTGAGCGAGGTCCTCAATGAATACTTCTCTTCTGTATTCACCAATGAGAGGGAACTTGATGATGGTGAGGACAATATGAGTGAGGTTGATGTTCTGGAGCATGTTGATATTAAGGGAGAGGAGCTGTTGGAGTTGTTAAAATACATTAGGGCGGATAAGTCCCCAGGGCCTGATGGAATATTCCCCAGGCTGCTCCACGAGGTAAGGGAAGAGATTGCTGAGCCTCTGGCTAGGATCTTTATGTCCTCGTTGTCCACGGGAATGGTATGGGAGGATTGGAGGGAGGCGAATATTGTCCCCTTATTCAAAAAAGGTAGTAGGGATAGTCCGGGTAACTATAGACCAGTGAGCCTTACGTCTGTGGTGGGAAAGCTGTTGGAAAAGATTCTAAGAGATAGGATCTCTGGGCATTTAGAGAATCATGGTCTGATCAGGGACAGTCAGCATGGCTTTGTGAAGGGCAGATTGTGTCTAACAAGCCTGATAGAGTTCTTTGAGGAGATGACCAGGCATATAGATGAGGATAGTGCAGTGGATGTGATCTATATGGATTTTAGTAAGGCATTTGACAAGGTTCCACATGGTAGGCTTATTCAGAAAATCAGAAGGCATGGGATCCAGGGAAGTTTGGCCAGGTAGATTCAGAATTGGCTTGCCTGCAGAAGGCAGAGGGTGGTGGTGGAGGGAGTACATTCAGATTGGAGATTTTGACTAGTGGTGTCCCACAAGGATCTGTTCTGGGACCTCTACTTTTCGTGATTTTTATTAATGACCTGGATGTGGGGGTAGAAGGGTGGGTTGGCAAGTTTGCAGATGACACAAGGGTTGGTGGTATTGTAGATAGTGTAGAGGACTGTGAAAGATTGCAGAGAGACATTGATAGAATGCAGAAGTGGGCTGAGAAGTGGCAGATGGAGTTCAACCCGGAGAAGTGTGAGATGGTACACTTTGG
This sequence comes from Mobula birostris, assembly GCF_030028105.1. Classification (NCBI taxonomy): domain Eukaryota; kingdom Metazoa; phylum Chordata; class Chondrichthyes; order Myliobatiformes; family Myliobatidae; genus Mobula; species Mobula birostris. Next base: position 5,357,196 of record NC_092393.1, read on the forward strand.
AAGGACAAACTCCAAGGCAGAGTACAAAGTAAATGGCAGGATACTTGGTAGTGTGGAGGAGCAGAGGGATCTGGGGGTACATGTCCACAGATCCCTGAAAGTTGCCTCACAGGTGGATAGGGTAGTTAGGAAAGCTTATGGAGTGTTAGCTTTCATAAGTCGAGGGATAGAGTTTAAGAGTCGCGGCTTAATGATGCAGCTCTATAAAACTCTGGTTAGGCCACACTTGGAGTACTGTGTCCAGTTCTGGTCGCCTCACTATAGGAAGGATGTGGAAGCATTGGAAAGGGTACAGAGGAGATTTACCAGGATGCTGCCTGGTTTAGAGTATGCATTATGATCAGAGATTAAGGGAGCTAGGGCTTTACTCTTTGGAGAGAAGGAGGATGAGAGGAGACATGATAGAGGTGTACAAGATAATAAGAGGAATAGATAGAGTGGACAGCCAGCGCCTCTTCCCCAGGGCACCACTGCTCAATACAAAAGGACATGGCTTTCAGGTAAGGGGTGGGAAGTTCAAGGGGGATATTAGAGGAAGGTTTTTTACTCAGAGAGTGGTTGATGCGTGGAATGCACTGCCTGAGTCAGTGGTGGAGGCAGATACACTAGTGAAGTTTAAGAGACTACTAGACAGGTATATGGAGGAATTTAAGGTGGATGCTTATGGGAGGCAGGGTTTGAGTGTTGGCAAAATATTGTGGGCCGAAGGGCCTGTACTGTGCTGTACTATTCTGTGTTCTATACACCCCAGGTTGCTGTGGGAAGTGAGAGAAGAGGTCGCTGGAGCAGTAGCTATGATCTTTGACTCCTCTTTGGCTGCAGGGGAGGTGCCGGAGGATTGGAGAATGGCAAGTGTCGTTCCCCTGTTTAAAAAATGTAATAGGGAGAATCCTGGGAACTATAGACCTATGAGTCTTATGTCAGTGGTCTGCAAACTATTGGAATGGACTCTTAAGAATAGGATCTACGAGCACTTGGAGAAGTACAGTCTACTCAAGGATAGTCAATATGGCTTTGTGAAGGGAAGGTCGTGCCTCACGAGCCTAATTGAGCTTTTTGAAGAGGTAACAAAAGAAATTGATGAGGGTAGGGCGGTAGATGTGGTCTACATGGATTTTAGCAAGGCATTTGACAAGGTCCCCCATGAGAGTCTCATCCAGAAAGTCATGAGGCATGGGATCAGTGGAACCTTGGCTGTTTGGATAAAAAATTGGCTTAAAGGAAGAAAGCAGAGGGGAGTAGTGGAAGGAAAGTATTCTGCCTGGAGGTCATTGACTAGTGGAGTGCCACAAGGATCTGTCCTGGGACCCCTGCTCTTTGTGATTTTTATAAATGACCTGGATGAAGAGGCGGAAGGATGGGTGAGTAAGTTTGCTGATGACACGAAGATTGGAGAAGTTGTGGATGGAGCTGTAGGTTGTCGAAGGTTACAAGAGGATATAGACAGGATGCAGAGTTGGGCAGAAAAGTGGCAGATGGAGTTCAATCCGGATAAGTGTGAGGTGATGCATTTTGGAAGGACAAACCAGAAGGCTGAGTACAGGGTTAATGGTCAGTTACTTAAGAGTGTGGATGAACAGAGGGACCTTGGGGTTCAAATCCATACATCCCTCAAGGTCGCTGCACAGGTCGATAGGATAATTAAGAAGGCCCATGGGATGCTAGGCTTCATTAATAGGGGGACTGAGTTCAAGAGTAGAGAGGTCATGTTGCAACTCTACAAATCTCTGGTGAGACCACACTTAGAGTATTGTGTTCAGTTCTGGTCACATTGTAGGAAGGATGTGGAAGCTATGGAGAAGGTGCAGAGGAGATTTACCAGGATGTTCCCTGGATTGGAAAACAAGTCTTATGAGGCAAGGTTAACAGAGCTGGGTCTTTTCTCTTTGGAGCATAGAAGGATGAGAGGAGAATTGATAGAGGTTACGAGATTATGAGAGGCATAGATAGGGTGGATAGCCAGTACATGTTTCCCAGGGCACGAATAGCAAACACCAGAGGGCATATGTACAAAGTTAAGGGAGGGAAGTTTCGGGGAGACATCAAGGGTAAGTTTTTTTACACAGAGGGTTGTGGGTGCCTGGAATGACTTGCCAGGGATGGTGGTGGAGGCTAAAACATTAGGGGTATTTAAGAGCCTCTTGGACAGGCACATGAATGAAAGAAAAATAGAGGGTTACAGGGTAGTGTGGGTTTAGTACATTTTTTTTAAGGAATATATGGGTTGGCACAACATCAAGGGCCGGAAGGCCTATACTGTGCTGTAGTATTCTAGTGCCTAGTGTCTAGGAACTTCCTGGTGGAACCCCATCTTTCAGCTCAGCAGCTCACAGCTCTTTGAGTACACATCCAAGTACTATTTAGATGTGATGAGAGCATCTGCTGCTCCACTCTTACAGGCAGTCAGTACCAGATCCTCAAAAGGATACAAGTGACACCCTACACATAACTGGAAAGGAGGAAGTGGAAGTGACAGGAACTCGGAAAATTACAATAATCAGGGGAGCAGTAGAAAGCAAATTGTTAGAGCTGTGGACTGACATTTTAAGTGGGTCCTGTTGGATTTCACTGTAGGATCATAAAAGAAGTGGCAAGTGAGATGAATGATGCATTGACTGAAATATTCCACATTTTCCTAGATTCAGGCAAGATTCCACCATATTAGAACAAAGAAGTAAAAGCCACTCCTTTATTCCAAAAGGAAGATAAACAGGATGTTGGCAGCTACAGACCAGTTCTTGAACATCTACAGTTGGTAAGTGTGTGTTATTATTAAAGACATTCCAATTCAAGGAAGTAGGGAAAATCAATCTTATCTCAGGAAATCTTGTTTAACCAATGTATTAGAGGTCATAATATGTGTTCAGATAAATGGGAATCTATGGATATATTCCACATTGATTTCCAGAAAATGTTTTATCACGCTGTGTAAAGAAAAAGGCTGTGATATAAGAGATAATATGTTAGCATGGATAGACGATTGGCTTGGCATAAATAGGTCTTTTTTCTACTGGTGAGACATACTGAGTGGTCATCAGCGTTTTTACAGTTTATATAAACAATCTGGATGAATGACACAAACAAACATTATCTAAAAAGTTGTGCAGCTCAGGGAAGAAGTGGGTGGGACCCAAGTGCCTGGGCACACAATTCACAAAAGGCTAGTGTGTAGGTACTGCAGACAATACAGAGATCTATCACAATGTTACTGTTCATTGCCAGAGGAACTAAATGGAGAAATTGGGACGTTGTGTATCAAACATGGTTGAGACAACATCTGATGAATTCAGCAAAACACACAAAATACTGGAGGAACATCAACTGTACTCTTTTCTATAGATGCTGTCTGGCCTGCTGAGTTCCTCCAGCATTTTGTGTGTGTTGCTTGGATTTCCAGCATCTGCAGATTTTCTCTTTTTTCTGATGACCTATTTTCAGTTTTGGTGCCTTTATTTAAGAAAGGATACATAGAACATAGAATAGTACAGCACAGTACAGGCCCTTCGGCCCACAATGTTGTGCCGACCCTCAAACCCTGACTCCCATATAAGCCCCCACCTTAGATTCCTCCATATACCTGTCTAGTAGTCTCTTAAACTTCACTAGTGTATCTGCCTCCACCACTGACTCAGGCAGTGCATTCCACACACCAACCACTCTCTGAGTAAAAAAACCTTCCTCTAATATCCCCCTTGAACTTCCCACCCCTTACCTTAAAGCCATGTCCTCTTGTATTGAGCAGTGGTGCCCTGGGGAAGAGGCGCTGGCTATCCACTCTATCTATTCCTCTTATTATCTTGTACACCTCCATCATAAGATCATAAGACCATAAGACAAAGGAGCAGAAGTAGGCCATTCCGCCCATCGAGTCTGCTCCACCATTTTATCATGAGCTGATCCATTCTATCTTATTTAGCCCCACTGCCCCACCTTCTCACCATAACCTTTGATGCCCTGGCTACTCAGATCCCTATCAATCTCTGCCTTAAAGACACCCAATGACTTGGCCTCCACTGCTGCCCGTGGCAACAAATTCCATAGATTCACCACCCTCTGACTAAAAAAATTTTTTCGCATTTCTGTTCTGAAAGGGTGCCCTTCAACCCATGCCCTCTCGTACTAGACTCCCCCATCACGGGAAACAACTTTGCCACATCCACTCTGTCCATGCCTTTTAACATTCGAAATGTTTCTATGAGGTCTCCCCTCATTCTTCCAAACTCCAAGGAATACAGTCCAAGAGCGGACAAACGTTCCTCATATGTTAACCCTCTCATTCCCGGAATCATTCTAGTGAATCTTCTCTGTACCCTCTCCAACATCAGCACGTCTTTTCTTAAATAAGGAGACCAAAACTGCCCACAGTACTCCAAGTGAGGTCTCACCAGTGCCTTATAGAGCCTCAACATCACATCCCTGCTCCTATACTCTATTCCTCTAGAAATGAATGCCAACATTGCATTTGCCTTCTTCACTACCGACTCAACCTGGAGGTTAACTTTAAGGGAATCCTGTACGAGGACTCTCAAGTCCCGTTGCATCTCAGAACTTTGAATTCTTTCCCCATTTAAATAATAGTCTGCCCATTTATTTTTTCTGCCAAAGTGCATAACCATACACTTTCCAACATTGTACTTCATTTGCCACTTCTCTGCCCATTCTTCCAATCTATGCAAGTCTCTCTGCAGACTCTCCATTTCCTCAGCACTACCGGCCCCTCCACCTATCTTCATATCGTCAGCAAACTTAGCCACAAAGCCATCTATTCCATAATCCAAATCGTTCATGTACAATGTAAAAAGAAGCAGCCCCAACACTGATCCCTGTGGAACACCACTGGTAACCGGCAGCCAACCAGAATAGGATCCCTTTATTCCCACTCTCTGTTTCCTGCCAATCAGCCAATGTTCTATCCATGTATGTAACTTTCCTGTAATTCCATGGGCTCTTATCTTGTTAAGCAGCCTCATGTGTGGCACCTTGTCAAAGGCCTTCTGAAAATCCAAATACACAACATCCACTGCATCTCCCTTGTCTAGCCTACTGGTAATTTCCTCAAAAAATTGTAATAGGTTTGTCAGGCAGGATTTTCCTTTAAGGAATCCATGCTGAGTTCTGCCTATCTTGTCATATGCCTCCAGGTACTCTGTAACCTCATCCTTGACAATCGACTCCAACAACTTCCCAACCACCGATGTAAAGCTAACAGGTCTATAATTTCCTTTTTGCTTCCTTGCCCCCTTCTTAAATAGCGGAGTGACATTTGCAATCTTCCAGTGCTCCAGAACCATGCCAGGATCTATCGACTTTTGAAAGATCATTGCTAATGTATCCTCTCATCCTCCTTCTCTCCAAAGAGTAAAGCCCTAGCTCCCTAGGGCTAGGGCTATCTCCCTAGATACAAGGGAAGATCACTAGAATGATACCTGGCTTGGATATGGATTATCTTCTAAGCAATCAGTAGGCAAGCTAAGCTTGATAAAAATACAAAATGCTAAAGGTTCATAACAGGTTGGACATCTACAGGGTGTTGTGAGAGAATCTAGAACTGGGGACACCATGAGGTGAAATTTCATCTTTCAGAATATATGAGGCTTCAGAAGTTTCTTCCTTAATACATGATGGATGCACATATGTTCCTGATAAACAAGGGGCAAGTGGAAAGCTATCACACAGAAGCAGTAAGCTAACGAGGGGTAAATGGTGATGCCAGAGTTGTGGATCATGAATGGCAGAGCACGGTCTAGAGGTTGCAGGGGCAACCTCTACTTCTTGTACATATGGTCCTTTGAACCCAATGAGTGAGAAAGTGTTTTTCAGTGCTTCTTTAATTTTCCACTATTTGTTTTCCTTTGAGGGGTTAAGACTGTAGGATGGCAAAGTTACTTGACGTAACTTCCTATCTCAGTTTTAACCTTCAAAGATAAACTGGATCCTTTTTTGAACTCTGTACAGAACCCCTTCTCAGTTTAAACACTTCAATTAATTATTGCTTCACACTGCTCTGTTCCAAAGAAAACAATTCCAGTTTCTCTAATCTTTCTTTATAGCAACAATGTTCTCATCCTGGTAATACCCTCATAAATCTATTCTGCATCCTCTCCCATCTAATCAGATCTTTCCTATGTTCCAGAGATCAGAAATATATAAATTGCTCAAGCTGTAACCAAATTAGAGTTGCACACTGCACTAGCACAACATCCATGTTTTTATGTTATACCTCAACAAATAAAGGCCAGCGTCCCATGTACAGATGCAAGGAAAAGTTTGTGAACCCTTTGTAATTACATGGTTCTCTAGATTAGTTACTCATAAAAGTCACATTAATACACAAACACAATCTGCCTAAACTAATAACATACAAACAATTGTACTTTTCATGTCTTTATTGTTTAATCATTCACAGTCTAGGCTGGAAAAAGTATGTGAACCCTTGTATTTATTAACTGGTCAAACCTCCTTTAACAGCAATAACCTCCACAAACGTTTCCCGTAGCTGCTGATCAGACTTTCACAACAGCGAGGATGCATTGTCGACCATTCCTCCATACAAGACTCTCTCAGTTCATCAATATTTCTGGGATACCTTGCATGAACAGCCCTCTTTGGGTCAGGCCAGAGCATCTCAATTGGGTTAAGGACTGGACTGTGACTTGGCCATTCCAAAACACAAATTTTTCTTCTTTTTAAACCATTCTGTTGAGTTACTCATGTTTCAGATTATTGTCTTGTTGCATCATTCAACTTCTATTAAGCTTCAGGTGACAGACAGCTACCCTGACATTCTTCTGTAAAACGTATTGATAGTTTTAAATTCTTTGTTCCCTTAACGATTACAAGCTGTCCAGTCCCTGAGGCAGCAAAGCAGCCCCAAACCGTGGTGCTCCTTCCACCGTGCTTCACAGTTGGGGATGAGGTTTCGGTGTTGGTATGCAGTGCCCTTTTTCCACCAAACATAGCAATGTAAATTTCTGCCAAAAACTTCAACTTTTGTCTCATCTGTCCACAGAACATTGTCCCAGAGAATTTGTGGAACATCCAGGTGGTCTTTTGCAAACTTGAAATGTGCAGCAATGTTTATTTTGGAGAGCAGTGGTTTCCTCCGTGGTGTCCTTCCATGAATACCATTCTTGTTCAGAGTTTTTTTTTAAGAGTGGACACATGAACAGAGACTTTAGCAAGTTCTAGAGATTTCTGCAGGTCTCTCGCTGTTACCCTTGGGTTCTCTTTCACCTCCTTCACCATTGCACGTTGTGCTCCTGGTGTGATCTTTGCAGGACACCCACTCCGAGGGAGAGTAGCAACGGTACTGAATTTCCTCCATTTGTAGACAATTTCTCTTACTGTGGACTGATGAGCACTCAGGTCTTTAGAAATGCTTTTGTAGCCTTTTCAGGCTTCATGCATCTTCACAATTCTTCTTCTACAGTCCTCTGAAAGTTGTTTTGATTGAGGCATGGCGTTCTTCTTTGAGAAGAGCAGGCTCTGTCAGTAACCTGACTTAGTCTTCTTTATGGGGCAGGGCACCTCTACAATCCACATCTAATCTCATCTCATCGATTGGAACATCTGACTCCAAATAGCTTTTGCGGAAGGTATTACCCCAGAGGTTCACAAAATGTTTGAACTTAGACTGTGACTGTTTAAATGGTATACTCAGTATTGACGAGAAGAAGTACAATTGTCTGTGTGTTATTAGTTTAGGCAGATGGTGTTTGTCTATTATTGTGACTTAGATAAAAATCAGACCACATTTTTTTATTCACTTACGGGATGTAGGCGTCGCCAGTGATAATAACAGTAAATATTGTAAGCAGTTTAGTGTAATTTTTTTTTGCAAAAGAACATTTTATTTATATTAGCGAAACATGTTACTTAAGTTTATCAGTGAAATATTTTGAATTGTGTTCACCTTTTTCAGTTTTCAGAACATCAGACATACCAGCAAAGAAACAAAGGTGTTTAAATAATAGGGAAAGTGACAAGAGATTTTGAAGGATGGTGAGTGCAAGATTTGATATTATTAAAATGGATAATAAAGCAGTTTGGAAATGTTCTTCCTCCATAAAGTGGCATTATTAAACCGTCCGCTAATGTCTTTGTTACAAAGGTAAGCAAGAACAAAAACAACACATTTCTTGAGGAATCAGCAACAAAAAAATACAGTTAAATATTTTGACAACATTTATTCTGGTAACTCCAATTGCTGCTAGTTTTGAGGCTTCAAAATAAATGAAAAAACAACAGCAATCATGTCTTTCCTTTAAACAGTCCCTAATTATTGTTACTAATTCATTAACCAATGATATTTATTGTTTAAAATTATTACCGCATGCAAGCTAATTTTTTAGAACATTATTGACAATTTTGGCACATGCTCTCAAAAAGGTTTGCCAACCCTGGTCTATACCTTTCCACAGTGTTCTGTGTGTGCCAGGTTAATTCGGACCACCCACCACTGGAAACATTTAATTTATCCTTTAAATATCTTAAGTACTTTAACTGGATCAGTGCTTTATCTTCTATTCCAAAGAGAATTCAAAAGCCGTCATCTTCATCCTGACTGATTACCAGCACACACCACTGTCTGTACTACTTTTAGAAGTCAGATGTCCAAAGGGAGTCCCATAAAACCATGAGAAATAGTAACAGGTTTGTCATTCAGTCCATCCCCCATTCCCATACCATCACACTGTTCTTAAATCTGAGCGGGCAAGTTTTTCCACAGAGGGTGATGGGGATACGGAACAAGATTCCAGAGGAAGTACAATTGCAGCATTTAAACACAAACATGGATGGGAAAGGTTTAGAGGGACATAGGTCAAATCTCAGGAAGATACTTCTGGTCAGTAGAGATAAATTGGGCCAAAAGGCCTGTTTCCACACTGTGACCCTCTGTGTCAAAATTATATCTATTGGTTTCCATTGTACCTAAAAATCTACTGGTCTCTGTACTGAATACATTCAAAGTACGAGCCTCCACAGCTCCCTTGAGTACAGAATTCCAATATTAGCTACTTTCCAGTAAATACATTTCTTCCAATCCCGTCCTGAATGATCTACTCTTTCGTTTTTGACATTATGACCCTAATTCTAGGCTCCTCTGGGGGTGGAAACATCTCCCCACATTTACCTCATTAAGCCTTTCGAAATCTTTAACATTCAAGCCTCATTCTTGTAAACTCTAGAGAGCACAACACTGTCTGCTCTATCCCCAACTCAAGGGACAGATCCCCACTCCCAGGAACAGACTGGAGATCCCTCACTGACTGCACCAGGCACGTAATATTCCACAGAGACAGAAGAGAGCAAACCCAATCCCTCTATACTGTGGCGGTGGCTTCCCTCGGAGACCGGCCACCCTTTCACCAATACCAGAGTCTGTGCTCAGGCACCGTCCATGATGCGGCGTCGCTGCTTCCGCCCGCGGCACCGGGCCCCACACGGTTCCCGGCTCCCCGCAGCCCCAGGCCGCACACGGCGCTTACCTTCCCACTGCCGCCGTCGAGCTCCCCGGTCACAGATTCGGACTCCATCGCCGGACCTTCTCCCGACGTACTGTAGTTGCACTTCCCGTCCGCTTGCCAGTTCCTTCCGGTCCGTCCGTTTCCCTGCTCCCCCTGGCCTTTGGGTAGAGTGTCGGACGGACGGTGGCACTCAGTCTCGGCACTGAGAAACATGCCTGCGGACTGAGCATAGGCTCTCCCTCCACAACCAATCTGCCCCTGGTCTCTCCCGTGGCAACCGCTATCTTGCCTGGAAGGATTCCTATTGTGAATCTGTGAAGAGACAGAAGCCTTCAGAGTGCTTTCAGGAAAGGGAAGGTGGATCCACTATAGGATCTGTCAGTCGTGAAGGCTGAGGGGGAAAGTGTCCTTGAAGAATCCTGTCCCTGCTGTGTGGGATGTGAGTTGGAGGAAAGTGAGAGCAGTGATGCAGAAGGTGGGACGGATGTTATTGCAAAACATTTCAACTCTTATCCAGGAGAACCCGTAACGAAGAGAGAAAGATAACATCTTGAAGTGATAGTACCAAAAAGTATCGTCTTTGGAATAGAATGTGGGAGAATGGAATGCAGTCCTTGTAGGTGGAGATATTACCCAGAAACTTGGGGAGTCTGTGGGCTTGTGACATTTATTGGCCTAAGATGGAGATAGAAAAGTTAGGGAAGAGAAGAGTCAGACGTGGGCCATATAATAATATGAGCAAAGTAAAGTTTAGCTATAAATGTAGCAAACCTTTCAGGTCTGAATGGGTGTGAATCAGTATACCAGAAAGTGACTTGAGGATTGGGACTTGAGTTGCTCAGATTCTGACTAACTTTACATCAATGTAGCATTGCTTGGTAATGTCATCCAGAAAGGCAGAAGGACCCGTCACTGGGTCTTGCTTGTCACCCATAGTGAAGACAGATGAAAATTATTCACAAATACCTTACTTACATTCAGTGTGTCCTCCAGCTTCATGCACAGATCAATCTTTTTGTCTCTAGTGGGCTTCTGTGGTCACCCTTCATATAACTAATAAAATGCCTTGGCCAAAATAGAGCAGCATCTCAAAGCATGCAATTTTTTTTACATTATGAGAACACTCAGTCCTCTTTTATTGTCATTTAGAAATGCATACATGCATTAAGAAATGATACAATGTTTCTCCATAGTGATATCACAGAAAATAAGACAGACCAAAGACTAACACTGACAAAACCACATAATTATAACATATAGTTACAGCAGTGCAAAGCAATACCATAATTTGATAAAGAACAGTCCACAGGCACAGTAAAAAAAATAGTCTCAAAGTCCCGAGTCGATCGACTCCGAGTCCCCGCTAGCAGACGGCAAAGGGGAGAAACTCCCTGCCATAAACCTCCCGGCACCGTCAACTTGCCGATGCCTTGGAAGCAGCCGACACTGAGTCCACCGTCCGAAAACTCTGAGCTTCCGACCAGCCTCCCCGATACAGCCTCCTGAGCACCATCCTCTGCTGAGCGCCTTCGACCTCTCCCCGGCTGCTGAAAAACGCAAAGCTGAGGACTTCAGGGCCTTCAGCTCTGGAGATTCCAGTTTCCACACAGTAGCAGCGGTAGCAAAGCAGGCATTTCAGAAGTTTTCCAGATGTTCCGCTGTGCTCTCACGTCTGCCTCCAACAAATCAGAACTGTGCATGGTCCTCTACTTGACAGATAACAGATATTCATCACTGTCGTCGCGCTGCCATCTTCTCCCCCCTCCCGGGAGGAATTTGCCTTTATTTTCAGTGTGTCAGCAGAGTGACTGCTCACAGAAAAGAGTGTCTGAAGATCAAATCATCAAAGCTGGAAGGTGGCTCGAGTCTGTAATCCCTGCACCTCAGTCCTGCTTGGAGACGTGGACTAGTGATGAAAAGCACTGCAGAGATACAGTATAGGCAATGAGTTCTGTGTAAAATCCTTCAAAGCCATTCTCAGTATAAGGATCAGAGTCTTCTCCCAAGGCAATACCCCCACTGAGGCGTTGATTACATTCCACCCGCTCTGGTAGGCAGGCTATGTTGTCTCTATGTCTGGGACCACACTCTGAAAGTAAGCACTCCACCTTTGTCTCCAACATGAAAGAGATTTCCAGGAGTACAGAGAACTCGCTTTAAAGATTTTGCAGTGTCTGCTTAAGAAGCACAATATCTGCAGTGATGCATGGGAACCATTAAACTTTGGATCTGTCTGGAGTAAAAGCTTCCAGGAGGACTGAGAAATTCAAGTCTGTATTGGAAGCACATGAAAGGAAGTGGGTGTCACTTGATCTCTCAGACAACGGCTACAAGTTCAGAAGTTCGTTAACTGAAAACTTCTATATCTATAAGTGATCCTTTCAGATGAAATGTTAAGCTGAGAGAAATGATGAACATCCTGTGTGGTTATCCTTCACACCCTACCCAGAGATACCTCTCAGTGCACATCTTGTTTCAGCTAGTCTTTCAGGTCAAAGTTGGCTTATTTCCAAACCAGGAGTGACAGATGAGGTAGGACCTACACGAATGGAATATGCAGGTAGGGTGCCCGGGAGGTGATGCTCTCCTGTGGTTAATCCTAGACCTGAGAACCTGGGAGTGCCCTGGCTTGTGTATCAACTAAATGTGGACAGAACCTCCATGTGTCAACCCCGACCAACGCAAGGCCTCAAAATGGGTGTGATACAGGAGCAGAGCTGATGTTTGATGTGGATTTGGTGGCTGAAGGACCAGTTTAGCACTGTGTGAGCCTCTCTGGCTACCAGTCAGATTAAAGATGGTCATGATAACAGCATGTTCCCCTTTATAGCTAAACTTCCACCTCTTCCCAGATGTGGGGAATGTTGTGAATTTGTTACTAAAGTCCCTCTCTGCCAAGCTTTAGAACTTCATTTGAAATGCCATTTGCTCCTGAGGCAGACTTGTTTCTCGTTTAGCACAGCCTGAGTTACAGAAAAGTTGAATAGGTTAAGACTTTATTCCCTGGGGCTCAGGAGAATGAGGTGAGATCTTATGGAAGTATTCAAAATGATAAGGGGTATTGATAGAATGCTACTAAATCATGCAAAGGAAGAATAACAAGATAGTGCTGATGGGTTCATGGACCATTCAGAAATCTGATGGTGGAGGAAAGAATGTTCCTGAAACATTGAAGGTGGGACTTCACGCTTCTGTACCCAGGTGGTCGCAATGAGAAGAGGACACGTCCCGGATGGCAAGAGTCCTTAATGATGAAAAGTTTTGGTTAATAAGAACGAGACAGAGACAATGGTAGTAGGATTGGACGCTGAGAAAGCTTTTCATTCAGTTAGTTGGGCGTTCCTATACAGAGTGTTAGGAAGATTCGGCTTTCAAGAAAAGTTTATTAAAGTAATTCAGACTTTATATGACAGCCCTACAGCCCGAATTAAGATAAATGGGGACCTCTCTGACTCCTTCATCTTAGAGAGAGGCACTAGACAGGGATGCCCAATTTCTCCTCTCCTTTTTGCGCTATATATTGAACCGCTTGCCCAACTAATAAGACAGAGCGAAATCGTAAAAGGTATCAAGGTGGCAGGGATTGAACAGAAAGTGGCGTTATTCGCAGATGATGTTTTGGTCTATCTGAGTGAACCAGAAAAATCATTTACAGGATTGTTTACACTGTTGGATGACTTTGGGAAAATATCAGGTTATAACATAAATGTAAAGAAAATGCAGGTTACGTCCCTAAATTATACACCATCCAAAAAATTGCAGGATACATATGATCTTAAGTGGGAAGCTAAATCATTAAAATATTTAGGAATAACCCTGCCGAAGGATCTTTCAACACTGTCACAGGTAAATTATGGGCCATTAATCTCAGAGATAAAAGCAGATATGCATAGATGGAATCTTATCCCCTTTTTAAGTTTAAATTCAAGGATAAATACTATAAAAATGAAAATTCTTCCTCGGTTATTGTATCTTTTCCGTACTTTACCGATGCAGGTGGATGATAATCAATTCAGGGAATGGGACAAATGGATTTCCCGCTTCATTTGGCAAGGAAAGAAATCTAGAATTCGATATAACACCTTACAGTTAGGGAAGGAAGGAGGAGGTATGGTTCTTCCTTGCCTGAGAAATTATTTTTATGCCTCACAGATAACCCCTCTGTTATATTGGTGTAATAGGGAATATAAGGCTAGATGGAAGGAAATAGAATTTGGATTAGTTGACAGTTTTCCTCTTCAGGCCTCAATAGCTGACAAAGGATTGATGGCCCAGTTGGAAAAATCTAAAAACGCTTGGATAACTCTTACATTAAAAGTATGGCAGAAGGTGGTTAATTCATGTGGAATTAATAACATGTTAAAACTCTTTAGATGGTGTGCATATGATACCGAATTCCTTCCCAACAGAGGAGATAAAAGATTTGAGCTATGGATAAAGAAAGGTCTTACAACCTACCTCTCATTTATAGATAAAAGAGTATTACAAAGTTTCCAAATCCTGCAGGACAAACATGGCCTAGAACATAATGACTTTTTTAGGTACCTTCAAGTACGAAACTATGTTAACCAGAGTTGTAGATATACAGACCTATCAACAGTAGAATTAGAATTTTTCAAGATTCTGAATTCGGCTTGCAGTTCAATACCTAGTAAATCAGTTTCTCGATTATATAATGCACTCTCCCATGCTAAAAATGTAAATACACTGTATATTAAAGAGAAGTGGGAGAAAGAAGCGGGGTTGGTACTTTCAGAGGAGGCTTGGGGGAAAATCTGCAGCTTTCAATGGTCCTCGACTAATTCTTTGACTTGGAGAGAACATTGTTGGAAAAACATTATAAGATACTTCAAGACCCCATATCAGGAAAAATATAAAGATACAAATGTGATGTGTTGGAGAAGGTGCGGCTCCAAGGAGGCAAATCATTTTCATATTTTTTGGGATTGCCCTAAATTAAGTCTATTTTGGGAAGGTATTCATAGAATATTAATTAAGGTACTTAGGTCCCAGATACCTCTGAACTTTGAGATGCTCTATTTGGGGCATGTATTGTTTCTTGAACAGAAGGAAGATATAAAGTTGCTGCAGGCCCTCTTAGCGGCAAGTAAGAAATCAATCACTAGAAAATGGCTAAATCCAATACCACCTACATTAGAAGATTGGTACGAAATTATCTTGGAAATATTTAAAATGGAAAAGTTGACTGACTCCTTGAGAACTCAAAAAGAAAAATTTTATCAAATCTGGAATAAATGGATTGAATATATAACCCCAATGCGAGCAGACTTTAGATGACTCTCCTAATGATTTATACTGCTCTTCTCATCAACACAGTAATATTGCTAACGTAAGCACCCCTAGTCTAAATGTTTGTTTTTTTTGTTTTCTTTTGGAAAATAGAGAATTAACACAAGTAAAGGGAAAGATTTGGGAAAGGGATAAAAAAATGAAAAAATTAAGTAAATAAGTACATAGGGATTGGATAATTATGTCTGCGGGCAGGAGCAAGCATGAACAAATTAGGATATAAACACCTACAATGGTTGATACATAGGCCTATATACAAATTTTTGGACCAGTGGAAATGGTCCAGAAGGGTTATATGGAAACTATTATTACCATTTTTCTTAACAACTAATCCCATTACTTAGCCTAATAGGTTAGATTTACCACAGTACATAATTATCTATTTAAATGTTTATTTTCCTTTTACATCATCTCAATGTGTACTTAAAAATGTAAAATAATTGTAGTTTTATACATATAAAAAAATGGAAAAGGTTATATGTGTGAAAAAAGTACATGATATTTGTGAATTCCTTATCCAAATAAAAATAAAATTAAAAAAAAAATGATGAAAAGTTTTGAGTGAAAGATGAAATATTTAAGGGGAATCTGTGGGGAAACTTCTTCACTCAGAGGTTGCAGGCCCCAGTCAGTTTAGATTGGCAACAGTCACCACAAGCCTGTGTGCTTAACCCCACCCCCCCACCTTACTCTACTTGATTTATACTTATGATTGTGTGATGAAATACAACTTCAATGCCATATTTCCCTCCAGGAGGACCACAACCTTGTTGTGGTTTGAAGGGTTGTGTGGCTGGAGTCAGGGTCTTGTGCTCTGGCTCTTGGTAAGGTCACCCATTCCAAACAGGTCAAAGGGTAGAGACCAGACTAAGAGTGGTCCACCAGTCCTCCATATTTGTTGCGGGGGCGGGGGGGGGGTGATGGTTCAGCTCAGGGCCAACAACCCTGACTGGTAAAACAAAATTGTTACGGAAACAGCAATGGAGACCCCTTCTACATCTGAGTGCAATGGTATTCCTGAGTCTCCAGCTGGGACTTGCACGACTGACGGTAGTAAAAACCGACCTACTAACTTGATGAAGGAAGCCCTGAACACTGCCAGAGATGGAGGACCTTCATTGCTGCCCTAAACACCAGCGGTGTAATGGGCAGTAAAGGAAGAAGCCATTGACAACACCACTGTTGTTGCCTGAATCAAAGGTGGTGACAAATTGGCATGTTGGAGGGAGATTGAAAATCTTGGTGAATGGTGCCACAAAAACAACTTCTCATTCAACTTCAGCAAAACCAAAGAGCTGATTACTGAATACGGGAGGAAGAAACCAGAGGTCCATGAGCCAGTCCTCATTGAGAGATTTAAATTCCTTGGCGTTATCATATCAGAGGTTCTGTCCTGGGACTAGCAGTAAGTGCCATCACAAAGGAGGCACAACAGCGCCTCTACTTTTTCAGAAGTTTGCACAGATTCAGCACGTCATCTAAAGCTCTGACAGTCAAACTTCTATAGGTGTAGAGAGTATCCTGACTGGGTGCATCACAGCATGGTATGGAAACACCATTGCCCAGGAACAGAAAAGCAAGTCCATCACAGGCAAAGCCCTCGCCACCTTTGAATACATTTACATGGAGCGCTGCCACAAGAAAGTAACACTCATGATCAAGGCCATGCTCTCTTCTTTCTACAGTACTACCAACAGGCAGGAGGTACAGGAGCCTTAGGTCCCATACCACCAGGTTCAGAAACAGTTATGACTCCTCAACCATCAAGCTCCTGAACTAAGATGGATAATTTCACTCACCTCAGTACTGAACTGATTCCACAACTAACAGAGTCACTCTCAGTTCTCAGTGCTATTTATTTATTTATCTGTCTTTCTATCTATTTACTTACTTATTTGCACAATGTGACCTCTTTTGCACATTGATTATAACTCTTTATGTATAATTTATCATAAATTGTATTGTATTTCTTTATTTTCCTGTGAATGCCTGCAGGAAGATGTATCTCAGGGTGGTGATACTGTAAACTAATAAACTTACTTTGACTGCAGTGTTAGCTGTGAGGAGGATGTTAAGAGGATGCAAGGTGACTTGGATAGGTTGGGTGAGTGGGCAAATTCATGGCAGATGCAATTCAATGTGGATAAATGTGAGGTTATCCACTTTGGTGGCAAGAACAGGAAAACAGATTATTATCTGAATGGTGGCCGATTAGGGAAAGGGGAGGTGCAACGAGACCTGGGTGTCATTATACACCAGTGATTGAAAGTGGGCATGCAGGTACAGCAGGTGGTGAAAAAGGCGAATGGTATGCTGGCATTCATAGCGAGAGGATTCGAGTACAGGAGCAGGGAGGTACTACTGCAGTTGTACAAGGCCTTGGTGAAACCACACCTGGAGTATTGTGTGCAGTTTTGGTCCTCTAATCTGAGGAAAGACATTCTTGCCATAGAGGGAGTACAAAGAAGAATAACTCCTGGGATGGCAGGACTTTCATATGATGAAAGACTGGATTGACTAGGCTTATACTCGTTGGAATTTAGAAGATTGAGGGGGTATCTTATTGAAACGTATAAAATTCTAAAGGGATTGGACAGGCTAGATGTAGGAAGATTGTTCCTGATGTTGGGGAAGTCCAGAACGAGGGGTCACAGTTTGAGGATAAAGGGGAAGCCTTTTAGGACCAAGATGAGGAAAAACTTCACACAGAGAGTGGTGAATCTGTGGAATTCTCTGCCACAGGAAACAGTTGAGGCCAGTTCATTGGCTATATTTAAGAGGGAGTTAGATATGGCCCTTGTGGCTAAAGGGATCGGGAGGTATGGAGAGAAGGCAGGTACAGGGTTCTGAGTTGGATGATCAGCCATGATCATACTGAATGGCGGTGCAGGCTCGAAGGGCCGAATGGCCTACTCCTGCACCTATTAAGAGAAGTTTGGATAGGTTTCTTAAGGTTGTTATAGCTGGTGGGGTGGGAATGGGGACAAGCTCCCATTACCTATCAAATGCTCCCAATAGCATGTGCCTCAAATAGCCTCTGACAAACAGGTCCAGCTCCTGGCCTTCATGTGTGGCTTAGCTACTAAGCCTGCGGAACCCTTTCTATTGACAAGGGAAAGGGTAAGGGCGGGTTACTGTGCCTTAAAACCAGTCGCTTTGGGCAGATGGAGCTCGTCAGCTGTAGATTTAGATTAAATTTTAGATTATGAGGACACTCAGTCCTCGTTTAATGTCATTTAGAAATGCATGCATTAAAAAATGATACAATGTTCCTCCAGAATGGTATCACAAGAAACACAGGACAAACCAAGACTAAACCTGACAAAACCACATAATTATAACATATAGTTACAAAAGTGCAAAGCAATACCATAATTTGATAAAGAGCAGACCATGGGCACGGTAAAAAAAAGTCTCAAAGTCCCGGTAGCCGGATCATCTCACGCAGATGGCAGAAGGGAGAAACTTTCCCTGCCATGAACCTCCAAGCGCCGCAAACTTGCCGATGCAGCACCATTGGAAGCACCCGAGCACAGCCGACTCTGAGTCTGTCCAAAAACATCGAGCCTCCGACCAGCCCTCCGACGCAGCCTCTCCAAGCACCATCCTCTGCCAGCGCTTCGACCGCGCCCCGGCCGCCAAGCAACAAGCAAAGCCGAGGACTCTGGGCCTTCCCCTCCGAAGATTCTGGACCAGACAGTAGCAGCAGCAGCGAAGCAGGCATTTCATAAGTTTCTCCAGATGTTCCTCCATGCTCTCACATCTGTCTCCATCAAATCAGGATTGTGCACGGCACCCTACTTGAAAAATAACAGACATCACCACCGGAGTGGCCGCTGTGTCGCGCCGCCATCTTCTCCTCCCTTCACTAGTTGGCAGCTCATCTAGAAGGAAAGCTCTGGTCTAAAACTCCTGCCACCTTGCAGCTATACCCACTCGTGGGGATGGTTTTGGGAGTAAACCCTGAGGGAAAAGTCCAGAGCGGGAGACACTAAGGCAGTCCCACATTGAGTTCAATGCTGACTGGCCACTCCTGCAATGTTTCTGGTGCCAAACATTATTGGTCTCTGCCGTTCCTCTGGATTCATCAGCTCTGTGGAGAGGGCGAGCCTGGTACATGGGCAACAGCTTGCTCTCCATGTTGTACTGACCTGGCTCGCGTAACGTGGAGACAGCTGGGAGCAAGGTCCGTGGTCAAGCCCAGCCAAGGGAGGGCCTCATGGGATATGTACGTGGAGGGTATTGGTTTGGAAGGATATGGACCAGGTACAGATAGATGGGACTAGTCAGAAGATTAGGTCGGCATGAAATAGATGGGCCAAAGGGCTTGTTTCTCTTCTGCAAAGCTCTATGACATGGCCTTTTTGATATTTATTGATTAGGGGGAGGAGCCAGGTTAGACCAGATAGTTTATGTACTGTGGAAGATAGTTAAGGGCAATCATGTCAAGGACAGATTTGTGGTTAAGGAGAGTTTTGAAGTGTTCCTTCCATAATTACAACAGATTATGCTATCGCTAACACAATACTGGTATCAGGTCCAGCTGTATGTCAATAATTTCTCCTGTTTTCTCACAAGTGACTACCTCCAAAAGAACTTTCATGTTTGTAGAGATTTTTGGGTTGAGTTTCTGAAAGGAGTAATATAAATGACCTTTTGTAATGCAGAGGACTAAAATATGTAGATGATCCTATTTGGAAAACAGTCACTATTTATAAGCAGAGAACCAAATCGATCAGCGCTGCTGCAGAAGCAGGATGTGTGGGCCAGGGGTCGGGCACCAGTCGATAGTTGCCCCTCTAAGGCAGCTGGTATTACCTGCCTGGATTCATGGGGTTTGAGGAACTGGATGTAGGTAGGGTTGGAACTGTAACACAGTGTTCATAGGGATTTAGTCATGAGTCCAGACAGAATTATTTTCACTTCACTCCTGCGAAAAGGTGAGAGAGGGAAATGCTTCCATTAACCTACTCTGAACTCCCTGATATCACAAGGTGTTTGTATCTTCGTAATCAAATAGTTGTTCATTCAAATACCATCTGTCAGCTCAAGGGAATCCTACCTATTTCCCTCTCTGCACACCTCCCAATAATACCTTGCTGTGAAAGAGTGAGCCAGTTTGTTCTTCCATCCGTGGTTCTGTGAATCCAAGTGTGCTACTGTCTAGAGAGTAATGCAGAGACTGACAAGAGCGGAGGGCACTGGCTGCGTTGTGGACAAGTCCATAATGCAGGTCACAAATTAAAGGTTTCCTCATCCTCTGAACTGTTGCTTGTAGGACAAAGATTGTTCAACAATTGCTTCTACTTGCACCGGTGTAAGAAAAGAGTTAAATTTGATTCTTTCTTGATCTGTGCTACGGTGTGTAAAACAAGATGGGAAGTTTGTAAGATAAAATAATGTCAGCCTGGAATGTGGTGGTAGTCTAGATATATGCATGAGTGCACATCCTTGAGATGAGGTGCTGGTGAAGAATGCTTTTCTCCTTACAGACCTTTTGTCTCTATTTCTAAGTTATGTGCCTAGGCCAAAGGTCACAAGAGATAAGGTACAGGCTGGTACTACTAAGGGATGGAAAAGTACAAGGGTAAAGTTGTTAGATTTTTAAAGGGATCCTTAAGAGCATAAAAAGGGGGTGATTTGTCTGTGCAAGGGCAATCTTCTCTTTGGCTGGGTCATGACTAATGCTGATGTCCGGAGTTAAAGCCAAGAGGGAGAGAGACCTGAAAAGCTACAAGGACACTCGCAGTTTCCTCCGGTGGTTTATTGTGTGGTGTGGCTGCAAGTATTATTTTGTCTCTTTTACTACTTCATTAACCATTTTTTCTTTGTGTAGTTTATTCGAATTAATTTCTCATAATAAAAGATTCAAAGTACATTAACTATCCAAGTATGTATGCCTTATACACCCCTGACATTCATCTTCCCACAGACAGCAACGAAACAAAGGAAACCTGTTCAAAGAGAAACGTCACCCCCCAGCACAAAGAAAACATCATGCACACGGCTACCGAAAAAATCAGCGAAAACCTCAGAACATAAAACACAAAACCAGGCATATTCAGTTCAGCTCAGTATTCTTATCTGCAGGCCACCCCGATTCAAAATTGTCCCAAAATAGCAACAAAAAAAGGAGAAACCAGAAACACATTGTAATGTGAACTGCAGAGTCCACTCCACAAACTGGGTCGATTAAACCTTGCCCATTGGTGTTGCTCCCTCCATCCATGCTGAGCTAGTCAACTTCATCAACTTTGCCTCCAACTTCCACCCTGCCTTCAAATTTACCTGGTCCATTTCCAACACCTCCCTCCCTTTTTTCGATCTCTCTGGAGACAGTTTATCCACTGATGTCTATTATAAACCCACAGACTCTCACAGCTACCTGGACTATACCTCTTCCCCCACTGTTACTTGTAAAAACGCCATCCCCTTCTCTCCATTCCTCCATCTCCACCGCATCTGCTCTTAGGATGAGGTTTTTCATTCCAGAATGAAGGAGATGTCCTCCTCCTTCAAGGAAAGAGCTTCCCTTCCTTCACCATCAATGCTGTCCCCAACCGCAACTCTTCCATTGCACGAACGTCTGCTCTTCTCCATCCTCCCTACCAGGGATAGCATTTCTCTTGTCCTCACCTACCACCCCACCAGTCTCCGCATCCAGCACATAATTCTCCGGAACTTCCACCATCTCCAACGGGATCCCACCACCAAGCACATCTTTCCCTCCCTCCCCCCACTTCTTGCTTTCCATAGGAATTGCTCCCAACACCACTCCCTTGTCCATTCATCCCTCCCCATTGATCTCTCTCCTGGCACTTATACTTGCAAGCGGAACAAGTGCTACACCTGCCCCTGAACAGTCCTTCCAGATGAGGTGACACTTCACCTGTGAGCCTGTTGGAGTCATATACTCTGTTCGGTGCTCCCGGTGTGGCTTCTTACATATTGGTGACACCCAATGCAGATTGAGAGACCACTTCACTGAGCACCTATACTCCATCTGCCAGAAAAGGTGGAACCTCCCAGTGGCCCCAATTTTAATTCCACTTCCCATTCTCATTCCAATATGTGAATCCATGGTGTCCTCTACTGTCGCCATGAGGCCACACTTGGGTTGGAAGAACAACACCTTGTATTCCGTCTGGGTAGCCTCCAACCTGATGACATAAACATCGATTTCTTGAACCTCTGGTAACCCCCCTCCCCCCCACTTCACCATTCCCCATCTCCTTTTCCCACTCTCACCTTATCTCTTTACCTGCCCATCACCTCTCTCTGGTGTTCCTCCCTCCATTTCTTTCTTCCATGGCCTATCCTCTCCTGTCAGACTCCCCCTTCTCCAGCCCTGTATCTCTTTCACCAATCGACTTCCCAGCTCTTTACTTCATCCCCCTCCCTCTTGGTTTCACCTACCACCTATCTCCCACCTTTTAAATCTACTCCTAATCTTCTCCGGCCGGCAGTCGGCTCAGCCCAAAACGCCTGCTGTACTCTTTTCCATAGAAGCTGTCTGGCCTGCTGAGTTCCTCCAGCATTTTGTGTGTGATGCCTGATCCTCCACCTTAATACCATATGCCCAGTATCCTCCCATATCACCTGATCCCTTTGTGTCCAGAAATTTACCAACTCCTGCGCTCTGACACCCTGAAATGGCCAGAGAGCGTATCGTATTGACATTGAAGGGCCAATCCCAGCGAACGGAACAATGGCACTGAACAGCAGCAACGACGCAGCCATCAGTAGATTTGTTACTCAAGCAAGGACTCAGCGGTCACGTGTCCAAATTTGTTTATAAACTGAAGGGAGATAAAGTTAGTCCTTTCGGAGAGGAACACGTGGATCGTAATATGCCAGTGATTTCTCTATTCCTTCCATAAGATGTCGGCTCACGGTCTGTACCCTGGACCGACTCTGTCACTGGCGTTGCAATGAGCTCAGGGACTTCGTCTTTAAGGTTAAAGATAAGGTTTGACAATGTCGGGAATCTGAAGTAAGAGAAAAGCTGGCAAGACAATAGGAAGAAATAAATTCGGGTCAGGCGGGCAGCAGTCTGGGACCCATCCTGTAGCCAGGAAGTACAAAGTCACAAATATTTTTTACCCATTGGAGTAAGTGGGCGTGTTATCAGCCTCGTGGACAGGTTGTGATTGAGGAGCCGAAAGTCCTGACTGTGCATTCCGGAATTACAATAAATAACCAGCAGCTCCCCGCCCTAACCGGACCAGCTGACGTGGGCAGAGCAGAGGGTGGCAGATACCACAGTCCCGGGCTTCGCCCACTGCCCCAGCCCTGCTCTGGGGCGGGGGGGACCAGGGACGGATTCCCCGGAGTGCCGGGCTGAAGACCGCCGTTTGAAGCAGCCCCGGGGAAGGAACGCGCCCTCACACGGCTCGTATTGTCTCTTCCCGAATAGTATCAAACATTTTATATACAATTAAATAAACTGGTTTAAACGCTAGGGTTAAACACTGCTGCTCATGTTAAAACACGTTTAAAAAAAACTTTGCATAAAAGGCGACCACGAAGGGACTCGAACCCTCAATCTTCCGATCCGAAGTCGGACGCCTTATCCATTAGGCCACGCGGTCAGTGCAGCTGCTGCTGTGGGCTACACATCGGCAGTGGTGACGGGAGGCTTGCAGCCAGCCCCGATCGTCACTCCGCCTGCTTCCTGCACCCGCTCGCTCTCCATCACTCCCCATTGCAACCGAACATACCGGAAATTGGAAATAAGAGCCCAGAAAATGTTGAAAACGCTCAGCCGGTCAGGAAGAATCTGTGGAAAGAGAGGCAGTTAACCTTCCGGATTCTGCAATTTAAAACTAACTTGTTTCGCCCAGGTCTGACCAAGATAGAAACGTAGAAAACATACAGCACAATACAGGCCCTTCGGCCCACAACGCTGTGCCGAACTTGTCCCTACCTTAGAACTACCTAGGCTTTACCCGTAGCCCTGTATTTTTCTAAGCTCCATGTACCTGTCCAGGAGTCTCTTAAAGACCCGATTGTATCGGTCGCCGGCAGCCCATTCCACGCACTCACCACTCTCAGCGTGAAAAACTGCCATCTCTTCTGTACCTACTTCCAAGCACCTTAAAACTGTGCCCTCTCATGCTAGCCATTTCTGAGGTAGAAAGATTTTTAAAATTAATGATCATCAATACTAAGACTAATTGTACTTTTTTAAAAATCCCTCATTACTAACCAAGGTACAGTGCGGAAGCTGAGGTTCGTCTCCCTCACAGAGATGGGCAAGATCAACTATCATTTGTTTAGTAATCTCTTCAGTGGATGGTTTAGGAACCTAGCCATTGGCTTTGACCTCCACTGGACAAATGATATGGGGGGGGGGTGAATAAATTGGTTTATTCAGAGAATAGTAGATTGAGACAATAGACAATAGGTGCAGGAGTAGGCCATTTGGCCCTTCAAGCCTGCACTGCCATTCACTGTGATCATGGCTGATCATCCACAATGAGTATCCAGTTCCTGCCTTATCCCCATAACCTTTGATTCCGCTATCTTTAAGAGCTCTATCCATCTCTTTCTTGAAAGCATCCAGAGACTTGGCCTCCGCAGCCTACTGGGGCAGAGCATTCCATATATCCACCACTCTCTGGGTGAAAAAGTTTTTCCTCAACTCCGTTCTAAATGGCCTACCCCTTATTCTTAAACTGTGGCCTCTGGTTCTGGACTCACCCATCAGCAGGAACATGCTTCCTGCCTGCAGCGTGTCCAATCCCTTAATAATCTTATACGTTTCAATCAGATCCCCTGTCATCCTTCTAAATTCCAGAGTATACAAGCCCAGTCGCTCCAATCTTTCGACATATGACAGTCCCGCCATCCCAGGAATTAACCTTGTAAACCTACGCTGCACTCCCTCAATAGCAAGAATGTCCTTCCTCAAATTTGGAGACCAAAACTGCACACAGTACTCCAGGTGTGGTCTCACCAGGGCCCTGTACAGCTGCAGAAGGACCTCTTTGCTCTTCTACTCAATTCCCCTTGTTATGAAGGCCAGCGTGCCATTAGCTTTTTTCACTGCCTGCTGTACTTGCATGCTTGTTTTCAGTGACTGATGTACAAGAACACCTAGATCTCATTGTGCTTCCCCTTTTCCTAACTTGACTCCATTTAGATAATAATCTGCCTTCCCGTTCTTACCACCAAAGTGGATAACCTCACATTTATCCACATCTGCATCTGCCCACTCACCCAGCCTGTCCAAGTCACCCTGCATTTTCATAACATCCTCCTCACATTTCACACTGCCGCCCAGCTTTGTGTCATCGGCAAATTTGCTCATATTACTTTTAATTCCCTCATCTAAATCATTAATATATATTGTAAACAGCTGCGGTCCCAGCACTGAACCTTACGGTACCCCACTGGTCACTGCCTGCCATTCCAAAAGGGACTCGTTAATCGCTACTCTTTGTTTTCTGTCAGCCAGCCAATTTTCATTTCAATCCATGTCAGTACTCTGACCCCAATACCATGTGCCCTAATTTTGCCCACTAATCTCCTATGTGGGACTTTATCAAAGGCCTTCTGAAAGTCCAGGTACACTACATCCACTGGCTCTCCCTTGTCCATTTTCATAGTTACATCCTCAAAAAATTCCAGAAGATTAGTCAAGCACAATTTCCCCTTCGTAAATCCATGCTGACTCGGACCAATCCTGTTACTGCTATCCAGACGTGTCGTAATTTCATCTATTATAATTGACTCCAGCATCTTTCCCACCACCGACGTCAGGCTAACCGGTCTATAATTCCCTGTTTTCTCTCTTCCTCCCTTCTTGAAGAGAGGGACAACATTAGCCACTCTCCAATCCACAGGAACCGATCCTGAATCTATAGAACATTGGAAAATGATTACCAATGCGTCCACAATCTCTAAAGCCACCTCCTTAAGTACCCTGGGATACAGACTATCAGGTCCTGGGGACTTATAAGCCTTCAGACCCAACAGCCTATCCAACACCATTTCCTGCCTAATATAAATTTCCTTCAATTCATCCATTACCCTAGGTCCTTTGGCCACTATTACAACTGGGAGATTGTTTGTATCTTCCCTAGTGAAGACAGATCCAAAGTACCTGTTCAACTCGCCTGCCATTTCCTTGTTCCCCATAATAAATTCACCCGCTTCTGTCTTCAAGGGCCCAATTTTCGTCTTAACAATTTTTTTCCTTTTCACATACCTGAAGAAGCTTTTACTATCCACCTTTATATTCTTGGCTAGTTTACCTTCGTACCTCATTTTTTTCTCCATGTATTGCCTTTTTAGTTACCTTCTGTTGCTCTTTAAAAATTTCCCAATCCTCCGGCTTCCCACTCATCTTTGCTATGTTATACTTCTTCTCTTTTATTTTTATACTGTCCATTACTTCCCTTGTCAGCCACGGCCTCCCCTTACTCCCCTTAGGATCTTTCTTCCTCTTTGGAATGAACTGATCCTGCACCTTCTGCATTATTCCCAGAAACACTTGCCATTGCTGTTCCACTGTCATCCCTACTAGGGTATTGTTCCATTGAACTTTGGCCAGCTCCTCCCTCATAGCACCATAGTTCCCTTTGTTCAACTGTAATACTGACACTTCCGAGTTTCCCTTCTCCCTCTCAAATTGTAGATTAAAACTTATCATATTATGGTCACTTCCTCCTAATGGCTCCTTTACCTTGAGCTCCCTGATCAAATCCGGTTCATTGCACAACACTAAATCTAGAATTGTGTTCTCTCTGGTAGGCTCCAGTACAAGCTGTTCTAAGAATCCATCTCGGAGGGACTCCACAAACTCCCTTTCTTGGGGTCCAGTTCCAACCTGATTCCTCCAGTACACCTGCATGTTGAAGTCCCCCATAACAACTGTAGCATTACCTTTGCAACATGCCAATTTTAACTCTTGATTCAACTTACACCCTACATCCAGACTACTGTTTGGGGGCCTGTAGATATCTCCCATTAGGGTCTTTCAACCCTTAGAATTTCTCAGTTCTATCCATACTGACTCTACGTCTCCTGATTCTATGTCCCCCCTCGCAAGGGACTGAATATCATTCCTCACCAACAGAGCCACCCCATCCCCTGTGCCCATCAGTCTGTCCTTTCGATAGGACGTATACCCTTGAATATTCATTTCCCAGGCCCTGTCCACTTGAAGCCATGTCTCTGTTATTCCCACAACATCATACTTACCAATTTCCAACTGTGCCTCAAGCACATCCACTTTATTTCTTATACTCTGTGCATTCATATACAATACTTTTAATTCATTACTCCCCTCACCTCCCATATCAATTCCTATTTCACTTGGCCATACTGTACGATCCCTTCTTGAGCTTTCTGCTCTGTTGATTCTGCTGTCTTTCTGAACTTTTCTAATTCTCACTTTCCCTTTACCTCCATCCTTATGTTTCCAGTTCATCCCCTCCCCCCCACTACTTAGTTTAAACACACCCGTGTTGCAGAGGCAAACCTGCCTGCCAGAATGCTGGTGCCCCGCTTATTAAGGTGCAACCCGTCTCTTTTGTACAATTCATTCTTACCCCGAAACATACCCCAGTGGTCCAAGAATGTAAATCCTTACTTCCTGCACCAGTCCCTCAGCTACACATTCAGATCCATTATCTCCCTGTTCTTGACCACTCCAGCACGGGGAACTGGAAGCAAACCGGAGATAACCACCCTGGCATTCACTAACTGTAGGACTGATGGGAACAGAATCAATCAGCACCTTCAACATGGAACTGGTAGGTATTCGAATCAGAATCAGAATCCGGTTTATTATCACCGGCATATATAGTGACATCGGTTAACTGAGTGTCAGCATATAAGTGATAACATATAAATAAGCCAATTACAGTAAGTATATATATGTATATTAAATGGTTAAATTAAAATATTGTAAAAGTGGTAGTGTTCATGGGTTCAATGTCCATTTAGGAACCGGATGGCAGAAGGGAAGAAAAAAAGAAGTAAAACGAACAGAATTAAAATTAAATAAATGGGAAACTCAACAGAAGTCATCCGTGTAGAGAGAAACAGAGATAAACGTCGAAGGCCCAACACCCGACCCCCCCCCCCACACCTCTTCAATTTCCAGTTTTTTGTAACATCGCGATCTTACCTCAGCGACTCTGAAGGGCAGCACCGAGGTGGAAGTGGTAAATAAAAGAAATAAAAAAGAAGGAAAATCCAGAGAAATAGCCTCTGCCAGAGACAGATCTCACACGACTACTCACTCAATTGTCCGAATTCATTCCTGGGCAGACCTACAAAAAGCAGACAGGTAAGGTTAATGGTTTTTAACATTAGTTAGTTGGTTGGGCAGTTGTTTTTGATAGCACTAGTTAATGTGACTAGTATGCCACTAGTTAAGGCATAGGATGTATTGGCCTTCATCAACCGTGGGATTGAGTTTAGGAGCCGAGAGGTAATGTTACAGCTTTATAGGACCCTGGTCAGACCCCACTTGGAGTACTGTGCACAGTTCTGGACACCTCACTACAGGAAGGATGTGGACACCATAGAAAGGGTGCAGAGGAGATTTACAAGGATGTTGCCTGGATTGGGGAGCATGCCTTATGAGAATAGGTTGAGTGAATTGAGCCTTTTCTCCTTGGAGTGGCGGAGGATGAGAGGCGACCTGATAGAGGTGTATAAGATGATGAGATGCATTGATCATGTGGATAGTCAGAGGCTTTTTCCCAGGACTGAAATGGCTAACATGAGAGGGCACAGGTTTAAGGTGCTTAAGGTAGTTTCTATGTTTCTCTATGTTCTAGAAGTAGCCAGGGCACTCAGTGGGAATTTTAATGTCTATCCCCCAGAACTCATACAGATGGAGTAAGATGTAGAAAGATCTAAAATAATCTACAACAATGCAACAACAAAATAACACAGTAGTTTCAAATGGTGGATAATGTTAATGTTCAAAGGACCTAGATTGTCCATGGACAAAAGCCAACATGCAGGTGACAATTAGGAAGGCAAAGAGCGTATTAGAAGAATGTGAGGTAATCTACTGGAAACTCACAACATTTTTACAGGGCTTACACACAAAAGGAAGTCAGTCATGGGTTAGGGAAATGAACAATTGACATTTTGGGCCAAAACCCTCTGTTAGGACTGGAAAAAAGAGGGCAGAAGCCAGGATAAAAAGGGCAAGGGAAGGAGCACGAGCTGGCAGGTAGTGAGTGAGTCCAAGCGAGCAGCGAGTGTGAATCATGTGAGAGACTGAGAGGTGATAGGTGGAAGAGGAAGATGATGAAATCTGATAGGAGTGGACAGTGGATCACAGAATAAAGAAAAGGAATTGGAAACCAGAGGGAGGAGGAGAAGGGTGTGTGTGTGTGTGTGTGTGTGTGTGTGTGTGTGTGTGTGATTGTGAGGGTAGGGGATGGGAAAGAGAAGAGGTAATGCAGCCAGAGATAAGAGAAAATAAAATGGGGGGGGGGGAGAGAACAATAGAGGGGGTGGTTACCAGGAGTTAGAGAAATCGGTGTTGATGCCATCAGATTGGAGGCTACAAGGACAGAATATAAGCTGTTGTTCCTCTTGGTGGCCTCCAACCTGAGGGGGCAGGACATATAATACTGAGATGAGAAGAAACCATCACACAGAGGGTAATTAATCTACCAGGCAGCCTATTTCAATGTGCAGAAAGACCTGGATACTTTTCAAGCATGGGCTGATAAATGCCATTTCTGGGAAACATTCTACCCAACATTCAGAGTCAGGTTTAATATCCCCGGTGTATGTCATGAAATTTGTTGTTATGCAGCAGCAATGCATTGCAATACAAAATGAAATCTGTGAATTACAGGAAGAAGCTGTTTCTGAATTGTTGTGTGCGCACCTTCAGGCTCCTGTACCTCCTCCCTGATGGTAGCAATGAGAAGAGGACATGTCCTGGGTGATGGGGTCCTTAATGAAGCATTGCTGCTTGAAGATGTTCTGGATGCTGGGGAGGCTAGTGCCCGTGATGGAGCTGATTGAGTTTACAACATTCTGCAGCTTATCTCAATCCTGTGCAGTGCCCTCCTCCCTCCATATCAGATGGTGATACAGCTAGTTAGAATGCTCTCCCTGGTACACCTGTAGAAATTTGTGTGTCAATGGCCCAACCACCACCAAGACCCTCCATAAACATCCAGAATGGCCCCATTGACCAGAATCACAAGCTGACCAGTTGCAGAATACCACGGCCATAGGAGCAGGTACGAGGCGTGGTAACTCACCTCCTGACAACGCACGAGGAGTGGGATACTATGGTGACTCACCTCCTGACAACCCACGGTCTACAAGGAGAGCAATGGAATACTCTCAACTTGCACGTATGAGTGCAGCTCCAATCTTTCACACGAACACCGTAGTGTATGGTTAGTACAACACTATTACGCCATTAGCACCGTGACCCGTGTTCAATTGCGCCACTCTGCAAGGAGTTTGTATGTTCTCCTCATGACCGCGCGACCTCGTGTACTGTGGAGAGCGTTCTAGCTGGCTGCAACAGCGTCCGACATGCACGGCACAGAATCAAAACCAGCTGCAGAGAGGTGCGCTGCTCTGACAGGAGTTTGCATGTTTTCTGGGTGCTCTGAGTTCCTCCCACATTCCAAGGACGTATGGGTCAGTAGGTCAGTGGGTGTTCTTGGGCAGCATGAGCTTGCTGGGCCTTAAGGGCCAGTTACCACGTTACATCTCGAAATGAAATCAGGTAAATAAGTGAACAATGCCAGGCAGTGGCCACAACGCACGGTGCCCAGGCTATTCTGAGAGCACTTCCAAATCCTTGGATCTTTACCACCAAGAGCGGCAGGTGTATGGGAGCAGCACCATTTGCAGCCCCTCCTGGGTCGCACCCCATCCTAGTTTGGAAAAGTATTGCAAAAAAAGACTTTAATGTTGGAAAAACGCAGCCACCCAAGCAGCATGTGTGGATAGAGAACCGCATCACTGTTTGAGATCAGATATCCTTCTTCAGAAACTAATTGAGTGGTTTTCCTGCTCACCCTTGCTGAGGTCTTCCAGTGTTTCTGTTTTCAATCCTTTCACTGAAGCATTGAGTGCTGCATGTCATTGCCAGCAGCCATAGCGATAGCTGCATTTTTAAAAATCGGCCATAAAAAGCGTCTGGCCCTGTCTCTCACAGATTGGTTGTCACACAATGGAGAGGCGGCTGGTTTTGCCAACAACACACAACCTCTACCGTACCTTCATAAATACTGCCTGACTTGCTGAGTTCACCCAGCATCTTATGTGTATTGCTTGAGATTGCTAGCATTTCCAGAATCTCCCGTGAGGCAGGTTTGTTTTTCAGGTTGGGCTGTTTCCACAACTCTGCAATTTATTGTGGTCTTGAGCAGTGCAGTTGCCAAGCATCAGGGTGTGCACTGACACAGAGAAACACAGAAAACCCACAGCACAATACAGGCCCTTCGGCCCACAACGCTGTGCCAAACGTCCTCACCTTAGAAATTACTAGGGTTACCCATAGGCCTCTATTTTTTGAGCTCCATGCACCTGTCCAGGAGTCTCTTAAAAGACCCTATTGTATCTGCCTCCACCACCATCACCAGCAACCCATTCCACGCACTCACCGCTCTCTGAGTAAAAAACTTACCCCTGACATCTCCTCTGTACCTACTTCCAAGCACCTTAAAATTGTGCCCACTTGTGCTAGCCATTCCAGCCCTGGGAAAAAGCCTCTGACTAGCCACACGATCAACGCCTCTCATCATCTTGTACGCCTCTATCAGGTCACCTCTCATCCTCTGTCGCTCCAAGGAAAAAAGGCTGAGTTCACTCAACCTATTCTCATAAGGCATGCTCCCCAATCCAGGCAACATCCTTGTAAATCTCCTCTGCACCCTTTCTATGGTTTCTGACTAGGGTCCTATTTAGCTGCAACATTACCTCTCTGCTCCAAAACTCAATTCCACGATTGATGAAGGCCAATGCACCGTTTGCCTTCTTAACCACAGAGTCAACCTATGGACTCAGACCCCAAGATCCCTCTGATCCTCCACACTGCCAAGAGTCTTACCATTAATACTATATTCTGCCATCATATTTGACCTACCAAAATGAACCACCTCACACTTATCTGGGTTGAATTCCATCTGCCACTTCTTAGCCCAGTTTTGCATCCTATCAATATCCCGCTGTAACCTCTGACAGCCCTCCACACTATCCACAACACACCCAACCTTTGTGTCATCAGCAAACTTACTAACCCATCCCTCCACTTCCTCATCCAGGTCATTTATAAAAATCACAAAGAGCAAAGGTCCCAGAACAGATCCCCGAGGCACACCACTGGTGACCGACCTTCTTGCAGAATATGACCTGTCTACAACCTCTCTTTGCCTTCTGTGGGCAAGCCAATTCTGCATCCACAAAGCAATGTCCTCTTGGATCCCATGCCTCCTTACTTTCTCAATAAGCCTTGCATTGGGTACCTTATCAAATGCCTTGCTGAAATCCATATACACTACATCTACTGCTCTACCTTCAATGTGTTTAGTCACATTCTCATAAAATTCAATCAGGCTCGTAAGGCACGACTTGCCTTTGACAAAACCATGCTGGCTATTCCTAATCATAATATGCCTCTCCAAATGTTCATAAACCCTGCCTCTCAGGATCTTCTCCATCAACTTACCAACCGCTGAAGTAATCACTGGTCTATCTCTATTTCCTTTCTTGAATAATAGAATAACATCCACAGCCCTCCAATCCTCCGGAATCTCTCCCGTCCCCATTGATGATGCAAAGATCATCGCCAGAGGCTCAGCAATCTCCTCCCTCGCCTCCCACAGTAGCCTGGGGTACATTTCATCCGGTCCCGGTGACTTATCCAACTTGATGCTTTCCAAAAGTTCCAGCACATCCTCTTTCTTAATATCTACATGCTCAACCTTTTCAGTCTGCTGTAAGTTATCCCTACAATCACCAAGATCCTTTTCCATAGTGAATACTGAAGCAAAGTACTCATTAAGTACCTCCGCTATCTCCTCTGGTTCCATACACACTTTTCCACTGTCACACTTGATTGGTCCTATTCTCTCACATCTTATCCTCTTGCTCTTCACATCCTTGTAGAATGCCTTGGAGTTTTCCTTAATCCTGTCCGCCAAGGCCTTCTTATAGCCCCTTCTGGCTCTCCTAATTTCTTTCTTAAGCTCCTTCCTGCTATCCTTATAACCTTCTAGATCTCTATCACAAGCTAGTTTTTTGAACCTTTTGTAAGCTCTTCTTTTCAACTAGATTTACTGCAGCCTTTGTACACCACGGTTCCTCTACCCTACCATCCCTTCCCTGTCTCATTGGAATGTACCTATGCAGAACGCCATGCAAATATCCTCTGAACATTTTTTCTTCTGTACATTTCCCTGAGAACACCTGTTCCCAATTTATGCTTCCAGTTCCTGCCTGATAGCTTCATATTTCCCCTTACTCCAAGTAAACGCTTTTCTAACTTGTCTGTTCCTATCCCTCTCTAATGCTATGGTGAAGGAGATAGAGTTGTGATCACTATCTCCAAAATGTTCTCGCACTGAAAGATCTGACACCTGACCAAGTTAATTTCCCAGTACCAGATCAAGTACAGCCTCTCCTCTTATAGGCTTATCTACATATTGTGTCAAGAGTCCTTCCTGAACACACCTAACAAACTCCTCCCCATCTAAACCCCTCACTCCAGGGAGATGCCAATCAATATTTGGGAAATTAAAATCTCCCACCACGACAACCCTGTTATTATTACACCATTCCAGAATCTGTCTCCCTATCTGCTCCTTGATGTCCCTGTTACTATTGGGTGGTCAAAAAAAACACCCAGTAGAATTATTGATCCCTTCCTGTTCCTAACTTCCACCCACAGAGAATCTGTAGACAATCTCTCCATGTCTTCCTCCTTTTCTGCAGCCGTGACACTATCTCTGATCAACAATGCCACGCCCTCACCTCTTTTGCCTCCCTCCCTGTCCTTTCTGAAACATCTAAAGCCTGGCACTCAAAAGTAGCCATTCCTGCCCCTGAGTCATCCAAGTCTCTGTGATGGCCACAACATCATAGCTGCAAGTACTGATCCACACTCTAAGCTCATCGGCTTTGTTCATAATACTCCTTGCATTAAAATAGACACATCTCAAACCGTTGGTCTGAGCGTGTCCTTTCTCTGTCACCTGCCTATCCTCCCTCTCGCACTGACTCCAAGTTTTCTCTATTTGTGAGCCAACCAACTCTTCCTCCGTCTCTTCAGTTTGGTTCCCACCCCCCAGCAATCCTAGCTTAAACTCCCAGCAATAGCCTTAGCAAACCTCCCCGCCAGGATATTGGTCCCCCTGGGATTCAAGTGCAACCCATCTTTTTTGTACAGGTCACTCCTGCCCCAAAAGAGGTCCCAATGATCCAGAAATCTGAATCCCTGCCCCCTGCTCCAATCCCTCAGCCACACACTTATCCTCCATCTCATTCTATTCCTATACTCACTGTCACGTAGCACAGACAGTAATCCCGAGATGACTACCTTTGTGGTCCTGCTTCTCAACTTCCTTCCTAAATCCCTGTAGTCTGTTTTCAGGGCCTCCTCCCTTTTCCTGCCTATGTTATTGGTACCAATATGTGCCACGACCTCTGGCTGTTCTCCTTCCCACTTCAGGATATCGTGGACGTGATCAGAAACATCCCGGACCCTGGCACCTGGGAAGCAAACTATCATCCGTGCTTCTTTCTTGTGTCCACAGAATCGTGCGGACTCCCATGCAGGGACAGAAGCAAGAGTTTATTCATAGGAATTCTGACTGAACGTTGGAGGCTTGGCCAAGCAACACAGCGTGATGAATCATTCTCGAAACGAGGACCCAGCAATAAGTTCTAATTGTGAGTCCTCTTTCAATAATCACAGTATGCAGAAAACCTGATACTCTACTGTGCATCCATAGGAATTTGAGAAAGTTTTAGATGACATGCGCAAACTTCTAAGACAGTAGAGGCACTGCCACGGTTTCTTTGTAATGGTATTTATGTACTGGACTCAGGGCAGGTCCTCTGAATGATAATGCCACAGGATTTAAAATTACCCACCCTCTCCACCTCCGATCCCCTGAAGAGGACTGGCTCATGGAGCTCCAATTTCCTCCTCCTGTAATCAATAATCAGCTCTCTGGTTTTGCAGACATCGAGTGAAAGGCTGTTTTGTGGTACCATTCAAGTAGATTCTCAATCTCCCTCCATTATGTTGATTCATCGCCACCTTTTACAGACATCCCACCTCTCCCGGAAGTTCCGGGAGTCTCCAGCATATTAATAGTGGCTCCCTGACGCCTGCAAATTATATACAATGTCCCGGAAATTGATTTTTTTGAGAGAAAGTGTGAGAGAGAGAGCAAGCGAGCGAGAGAGCGAGCAAGAAAGCAAGTGCGAGAGTGCGAGCACGAGTGACAGAGACCACGAGCGAGAGAGAGAGTGAGAGCACAAGCAAGAGCGAGAGAGTTCCAAAAAATGTCAGAGTGGCAGAATGTTCCAAAAAAAATAAAACGTACATCACCCCAGACTACACTAAAGTGTGCCCCTGCCTAATAGGGGTCAAAATAATGACAGTGTTGTTTGCTGCACTGTTTGCAACAGTGACTTTTCTATTGCCCATGGTGGGTTAAGACTGTAAAACACATGTTGAGGTGAGTTTAACAAGTGTCATCCGTTCATTAGCATAGCTAACGTTATTTAAACTAGCTGGCCAGCTGCTAAGGAGCTGCTCTGTTGCAGACATCCCACCTCTCCCGGAAGTCTCCCGCAAATTGATGGTGCTATCTCCCTGAAATGAGTTTTTGCAGGGTGGGATGTCTGCTTTTATTCGGCCAACAACAGCGGTGTCCTCAGTAAACCTGAATATGGCATTGGAGCTGAATTAAGCCGGACAGCATGAGTATCAACCGTGTAGCACCCAGTCTTGAGGTACGTCTGTGCTAATGGTCTACACTCTGAACATCGCTGACCATCAACGACTTTCAGTTCAAACATTAACCAATACCAATGATCGGTATCTGTCCTTTTATTCCCGAACTACCTATGGTCATTCCTGTTCTCAGCACTGCGCTCCCCAGTCCCGCCTGCCTGCTGATCCAGTCCGGGTTTGTGGTGTGGCTGGACTGGCGCGGCCGCCATGAAGCCGTTCTCCAGGCGCTCGGCGAAGCCGCTGCTGTTCGGGGCGGTGGGTGCGGTGCTGGCGGCTGGCTTCCTCTACAGGTGAGGCGGCACCGCGTGTTCCCGGTGGGTGCCGTGTGGCCCTGAGAGACAGCAGGACAGGCTGAGGGGCTGTTCGACCACTCTGGCCTACCCAGTCCCCGATGGCGCCGCTCCCTCCCTCCCTCGGCAGGGCAGACATTCCCTCCGCTTGCCTCCGTGATCTTTCCTCCTCACCTCCCTCTGCCGCTATGACCTTTTCACTCCCGTGACCTCCATGACCCTTCTCCTCTCTGACCCGGTGACCTTTCCCTTCTCCCCTGAGCCTGGATCCCTCGTGTCCGGGGAAACCTGGCCCGGTGAGCCCGACAAGATGCGAGGTCCCTTTTGTGGCGAGAAGACCAAAATTATACAACCATATAACAATTACAGCACGGAAACAGGCCATCTCGGCCCTTCTAGTCCGTGCCGAACTCTTACTCTCACCTAGTCCCACCAACCTGCACTCAGCCCATAACCCTCCATTCCTTTCCTGTCCATATAGCTGTCCAATTTAACTTTAAACGACAACATCGAACCTGCAAAAATTGTTCTAGGTATTCTGTCGTCGAGTCCTTGTTAAACCAACTCTTGTACTCAACCCTCTCGCAATAAAGATCAACTCTTAACTTGCTTTCAGTAAATCGTGTACAATGACATCCAGGTCATTTTAAATGCCAATGCTTCCTAATCCATCACGTAAACAATACTCAGCATTTCTGTTTTCATTGGACAATTTTGCATTTTTCAATATTGTCCTGTGCTGTCATGTCATTGCCTATTCACTGCTTGTATGTAGCCCAGAAGACTCCCTGACACTTGGAAGGACTCTTTCAAAGTCCTCAGTATCTGTGAGAGACAGGGGCACGTGGACAACAAAAAGCAGCAACACACAGCAGTCAACTCTTCCGTGGATATAACAATGTCACAGGCTTCAGCTTGTCAGAAGAACCTCAGCTTAAATTGCAAACCTACCTGGTCTCTGAACTTTTCTTCCCAACCCCAGTCCCTGCAGGCTGCACACTGACTCACCTTCCTGATCACAACCAGCCTGCTGCCTGTCTTTCTGAACCTTATCTTGATTCTGGCCACAAACTATCTATCTATTGGTATTTTCACCAAATGACAGCACATTAAATGCAGTCTGCCATCTCATAGCAGATAGGATTCACTAACCTCACAGGAGAGGGCTCTGGAGGAACTTGCTGTACTTAGTCGTGCTCCAGTAGTGCACACCTACATGGATCAACAAATATTAAATCAGCGGATCTCGGGGATTTAGGGTGTAACGTTTGGGTAAATCAATATAGAATGTGATTAGTTGGGGGTCTAAAGACTAATCATGTGGTATCCCATTAGACACAGCCTGCTGTCCTGAGGACCTTTTTATTCCTATTTTTTTTCTATTTGTTAACCAGTTCTCAGCTCCCTCATCCTATGTGCTCGAACTGTGTCAGCAATCTCCCATGTAAGGCTTTATAAAAGCTTTCTGAAAATTGAAATACTTCACCTCTACCCAATTATCTACTGTATTACATATATTCTCAAATAACTCTATTAGATTAGTCGAATATTATTTCCCTTTCAAAATCCAAATTGACTGCTCCATCACGTTAATTTCTAGGTGTCTTGATATCATATCTCTATCAGCATTTTACCCACTACTGATATTGTTAACTGGTCAGGAGTTCCCTGCTCTCTCTCTTCCTCCTTCCTTAGAGGGGGCAGGCACACCTCATCCTCCAGTCAGCAGGAACAATTCCAGAATCTATACAATTTTGGTCTTTGATGCTCTCTTCTTCCAAAAAGTTTGGGAATACCAATTTTTAGGCTCATTAAACTTTCTGGTGTTACTTCTTTACTAATACTAATTTGTTTTACCCGGCTCATCAATATTTTTGATGAGGTTTCAAGGTACTTGGAGACTAATGATAAAATAAGTCAACGTCAGCATGGTTTCTGTAAAGGGAAATCCTGCCTAACAAATCTGTTAGAGTTCTTCGAGGAAGTAACAAACAGGGTGGACAAAGAAGAGGCAGTGGATGTCATTTACTTGGATTTTCAGAAGGCGTTTGATAAGGTGCCACTCGAGGCTGCTTATCAAGATAAAATCCTATGGAGTTATGGGAGAAATACTGGCATGGATTGAGGAATGGCTGACAGGCAGGAGGGGGCAGTGAGTGGGAATAAAAGGGGCCTTTTCTGGTTGGCTGCTGGTGACTAGTGGTGTTCCTCAGGGATCAGTATTGGGACCGCTACTTTTCAGAATGTTTGTCAGTGATTTGGATAATGGAATTGATGGCTGTGTGGCAAAGTTTGCTGATGATACGTGGAGGGGTAGGTAGTGCTGAGGAAGGAATGTGATTGCAGCAGGACTTAGGCAAATTGGAAGAATGGGCAAAAAGGTGACAGATGGAATACAGTGTGGGGAAATGTATGATAATGCATTTTACCAAACATCAAGATAGTGCCGACTATTTTCTAAATGGGGAGAAGGTTCAAACATCAGAGATGCAGAGGGACTTAGGAGTCCTCATGCAAGACTCCCAGGAGGTTTTTTTTTAGCTGGAGGGTGGTGAATCTATGGAATTTGTTGCCACGGGTGGCAGTGGAGGCCAAGTCATTGGGTGTATTTAAGGCAGAGATTGATAGGTATCTGAGTAGCCAGGGCATCAAAGGTTATGGTGAGAAGGCGGGGGAGTGGGACTAAATGGGAGAATGGATCAGCTCATGATAAAATGGCGGAGCAGACTCGATGGGCCGAATGGCCGGCTTCTGCTCCTTTGCCTTATGGTCTTATGGTCTTAAGGTTAATTTATAGATTGAGTCTGTGGTAAAGAAGGCAAATGGAGTGTTGGCATTTATTTCAAGGGGAATAGAATGTAAAAGCAAGGAGATAATGCTGAGCCTTTATAAGACACTAGTCAGGCCGCACTTGGGAGTGTTGGCAACAGTTTTGGGCCTCATCTGAGAAAGGATGTGTTGTCATTGGAGAGAGTTCAGAGGAGGTTCACAAGGATAATTCCAGGAATGAAGGGGTTAACATATGAGGAGCATTTGGCAGCTTTGGGCCTGTACTCACTGGAATTTAGAAGAATATGGGGCAATCTCATTGAGATCTACCAATTGTTGAAAGGACTACATAGGGTGGATGTGGAGAGGGTGTTTCCTATGATGGGGTATCCAGAACTAGAGGGCATAGTCTCAAAATTGAAGGGTGACCCTTTAGAACAGAGCACCTTTGTTCTGTCTGCAACAGGCAGGATTTCTTTGTGGCCAACTATTTTAATTCTACCTCCCATTCCCATTCTGACTCTGACATGTCAGTCCATGACTCTACAGTCACGGTGAGGTCACTCTCAGGTTGGAGGAGCAACGCCTTATTTTCTGTCTGGGTAGCCTCCAACCTGAAGCCACAAATGTTTATTTCTCTGTCTACCAGTAATTTCTCATATTAGCCCCTCTCTCATGTTCCATTCCCCATTCTGGCTTCCCTCTTGCCCTTTCGACTCCTGCCCATTCCCTTTCTCTCATGGTCAGCTCTCCTTTCCAGATTCCTCCTTATTCAGCCCTATACTTCTTCCACCTATTACCTTCAAGTTCTCACTCATCCACTCCTTTCCCCACCCACCTACCAGATTTCACCTATCACCTGCCAGTTTATACTTCTTCCCTTCCCCCATCTTCTTATTCTGGCTTTCTTCCCCTTCCTTTTCAGTCCCGGGGAAATGTCTCGGCCTAAAACGTTGACAGTTTATTCCCCTCCATAGATGCTGCCTGGCCTGCTGAGTTCCTCCAGCATTTTGTGTGTTGCACATATTCTGCTTTCTTTCCAATATTTTTATTTATTTTTATATATATATATATATATATATATATATATATAAGAATACAGAGTACAGGAAAACAATATATATGTCAATACAGTAAACTGAATCGCATATAAAGACTCCTTACCCTATATTTGTACAAGTCAATTAGTTCATAACATTTCAAAAACAATGATATTATATAAAAAAACAAACCCACTACCAGGACCAAAGCTGATTAGTAGAAAAAAAAAGATTGTTAGTCATCATCTGTGCTTTAACAGCAAATCAAAGGTTTTGAAAATAATTCAGAAAAGGTCCCCACAATGTTTGAAAGTCTTGATTAGATTCAAAGACTGAACATCGAATCTTCTCGAAATTTAAACATGACATGACATCACATAACCATTGGGCATGAATAGGAGGGGCCGCATCTTTCCATTTAAGCAAAAGCGTCCTTCTGGCCATAAGAGAGATAAAAGCCAAAATGTGCAATTCTGCTTTCTTTCTTTATCACTTTCTTGGCATCCTTTACTGAATTATAAAAATATTTTCAGTCCTCAGGCTTACTCTTACTTCTGTCAATTTATAACCACCTGTCTTAATGCTGTTTAGTATCCCCTGTAGTCCAAAGTTGCATCACCTTTCTCATTGTGTCTTTTACTCTGAAGCAATGAATATCTGCTGCAAATCATGATTTTTTTTTGCCTTAGGTTCTAGCCTGTACCCCTCAGTGTAGTATCCATTCTACCATAGCAATTCTGCCCCTCTTACCCGTGGAGATTGAGAA
This sequence comes from Mobula birostris, assembly GCF_030028105.1. Lineage (NCBI taxonomy): Eukaryota > Metazoa > Chordata > Chondrichthyes > Myliobatiformes > Myliobatidae > Mobula > Mobula birostris. The sequence continues at coordinate 5,397,812 of NC_092393.1, forward strand.
CTCTGTTACCTGGCTTTCTAATCTGAAAACCTTCATTCTATTATAGTCATTCTTTCTAGAGGCCTCTTTATTATTTTATAATCCTATCACATTGTACTGTACCTGCTGTTTCTTTATTGAGAAATCTATCCTATATAGATTCCATTAATTTATCCTCTACATTACTAGTAACAATTTGATTTGTTGATTAAAGTCCTCCCTGATTACTGCATTACTCTTTTCATGCACCTCTGATATCCTTATTTATACTGTCATTGATTACATCTGCAATTTGGAGGCCAATAGATAACTCCCAGCAATGTTCTCTGCCCCAGATTCTTCAATGCACCATCCAAACCATTCCTAATTCTCTACCAGAACCTGCCAACCCAAGGTCGTGCTGAACTTCTGTATTGATCTCATCTTCTATTATCTGTGCTACCTCACTTCTTTAGCTATTTTGCCAGCCTTTCCTAAGTACCCTGGTGAGTAGGAATCAATGCATTGACAGCTGGAAACATAGCTTGAAGATGCTTGAGAGTGGAGCCTGGGGTCAGGGTGCCCACCAGCCCGGGGCGATCATTGGCCCAGGCTCAGCAGGGTTTTCTGTCTTCAACAGGCGCAGCTTCTTCCCCGACATTGAAGAGATCCGAGCTCGAGAGCAGCAGAAATACAGTGAGAAGCTGCAGCTGGTTCTCGAACGAAGGGAGAGGCAGCTACTGGAAATAGAGCAGAAGAAATCAGCCCGGTGAGCTTGGGAAAGAGCTGAACAATGTCACTACGTAATGGCTGCTTATCCTGCTCTAGGAGACTGCCAACAGGCACCTGAATCCGACCATTAAGACTAAAAGGAAAACGAGTACTGAATCAAAATACTTTTAGTGAAATTTGCCTTAAAGAATCACACCAAGTAATCTGATATGTTTCTACATTGTACACCATATGCTGTAATAAATCATTTCTAATATCATTTTAACATAGGAGTTTTGATTGTCACATTTAACACAAAAGAACTTCTCTACTTATTCTACACTATAGAGAGAATCCAGCATCACCCAGTGGTAAAAGCACAATGAATTGTACTAAGATATTTAAGCCAGGAGATTACAGGTCTAATCCCTTATTCTTAAACATAGGAAAGAGAAAATAATGGATCCAAATTCAGCAATATATCATGGAACTGATCAATGCAATGATAACCATGATTTGATATAATTAACCTTTGTTACTTCCTATGTCATTCTGGCGGAAGATGGTTGAAAATTCTTCAGCTTGTCTTTGCCATTTGTACTGGGTGATCCATTGATGAGGGTAGTGAAAATGATTCCTTCTCCCATTAATTAGTTAATTTCCTATCACTGGATGTAGAAGTTCTGATCTGACCGTTCTACCAACAGCGTTAGGGATGCATGCCTGCCCTGCTGACCAATGCCTTTCACAGCTAAATCAGTTTGGTGATGCCAGTCTTTGTGATGGACACTGAATTTCCCAAACAACAGTAATTCTGCAGATGCTGGAAATTCAAGCAACACACATCAAAGTTGCTGGTGAACGCAGCAGGCCAGGCAGCATCTGTAGGAAGAGGTGCAGTCGACGTTTCAGGCAAGACCCTTCTGATGAAGGGTCTTAGGGCAATCTCATCAATCACATTGCTGCACTTATTTCTTTGTAATTTATTCTTTCTCATGTTTGCCACTGTTTTCCTTACCAGCCACTTACATAAGGGCTAATTAACAGTCGCATGTGTTTTGGACACAAGAGGGCTGAAGGAAACCCACATGGCGACAGGGAGAAAGTGCAGACTCCACACAAAGTACTGTAGGCTAGGATTGAATTCAGGCCTCCTCTGAGTTGTGAAGCACAGCTCTACAGATCCATTGTGTTTCCCAAGGTGATGGATGGAGCAATAGATATTTGGATGTGAAGCTTAAGAACAGAAGAATAAGAAAGTTGTTTTTGTTTAGTAGTTATGAAGTCTGGAGGTAATCTAGCTTTGGATGATTTCAGTGACAATTGTGTTGAGGCAGGACTGAATTAAAAAGTAATCTGTCTTGCTGATAGCCCAAATTTGTGGTTATGTGCTTTGATATTATGCGACGATTGTGAACAGGTGGCAGAGTTTGAGATGTCACTGAGAAAAATGGGAGCGTAGTGTTGGTGCCAAGGAAATGAAGTCCGTTTCAGCAACAAAACACAACTTTAATCTGCCCAACATTTACTGGGAGAAAGTTTGGTAAGAAAGAATTGCTTGGTGTTTGAGTGAGGTCTGTGTATGTCTCCCAGGTACAATGTCCCTGTGTTCTAGTGATAGATGTTTACATTCCTCAGTGCTGTGCATACACTGTGATTAATACGTAGTTAGCCATTGAGTTACCTTGTGTTAAAATCAGATTACAGCAACAATTGTTACTGTACCACTAGATCCTCAGCAGTTGAATATATTCAAGGCAGATGGTATCCAAAAGACGGGGCAGGAAAGTGGATGAACCGAACTGACCAAGTAGTTAGTCCCGAAGAAGTCCTCCATTCATATCTCTTACGTACTTACTGGCACTCAGGGCAGCAATGAAGGTCCTCCATCTCTGTCTGTATGGAAGGATTCTTCATTGCTGTCTCCATAACAATTGTTTTTTGACAGTCAGGATTGTTAGCCCTGAGCTGAACCCCCAAACCTGGAGGACTGGTTGGCCACTGTTAGTCTGTCCCTTTGACCTGTTTCGCATGGGTAATCCTACCAACAGCCAAAGCATAAAGCCTGACCCAGCCAGCAAAGCTCTCCAGGTCACTGAGGCACCAAACCCTATGACGAGGTTGTGGTCCTCTTGGAGGTTACTATTCTCCAAACTTACTGTTAGAGATGGTCTTGTCTCTAGCAAACTTAGATTTGGAACAACGCCACTAATACGTTGGCACCTTGCAGTTTGAAATGAATAGAAACAGAACAGCACCACACTCCAGTGAATGCCTAATGACAATACTGAGTGGTTTAATTATCACATTTTCAGAAAAGTAGTCATCCAATGCAGGAGGAAAAATATGACCTTAACATGAATTACTGAATCACTTCATTCAGTGCTTATGCAATAATTACAATACTGCATCCCAGCCCTCCCAAGAAACCAGCCCTATATTCATTGAGTGGAATCCATGCACACAATGCTCCACAGGAAGAACACAAAAGAACTTTCACTGAGCATACACACTGAAATTAATGGGGCTCTGCTTCCTAGTCATCAAGGAACAAGCAATATCACAGGTCTGTTAAAGGCAATTAAATGCATTGGCTGAATATATACATATTACACAACAAACAATATCACAGGGAGATTTGGCAGCCTTAACAATTAATTTTTGAGACAAGTGCTGTGGGCCTCTCATAGGCTTCAGGTGAAAGGCAGAGAGGTTGATTTCTCAGTAAAACGAGCCCTCAAATCTTGGGAGGCCCATGTGAGCTGAAAGTGTCGAGGCCAGTGTCAGAGGATGGCAAAGGGTTGGTGCCCTCAACAGACGGAGGATTCCTCTTCACAAGGAATGTAAACAGCAATTCTGATCAACAGTGTCACATCCTCGAGCCTCGCTCTTGCAGAATCTGTTTCCAATAAGAAGACAATTATTAAGAAATTGAGTAGGAAGATGAAATCTGGTGAAACCGGTTGGACTATAAAACTGGTTCTAACTACCCCTGTCAAAATATCCCTCATCTCAGAGTGCATCTGACTTCACATCTTTGCCCCCAACAACGCAAAGAATATCTCGAAACACCCCAATCTGACGACTGTAAGTTAGCAACACAAATAAAAATTGCTGGTGAACGCAGCAGGTCAGGCAGCATCTCTAGGAAGAGGAACAGTCGACGTTTCGGGCCGACACCCTTCGTCAGGACTAACTGAAAGAAAAGATAGAAGAGATTTGAAGATGGGAGGGGGAGAATTTAAATGATAGGAGAAGACAGGAGGGAGAGGATGCAGCTAAGAGCTGGAAAGTCCAGGAACAAGCAATATCACAGGTCTGTTAAAGGCAATTAAATGCATTGGCTGAATATATACATATTACACAACAAATAACATCACAGGGAGATTTGGCAGCCTTAACAATTAATTTTTGAGAGAAGTGCTGTGGGCCTCTCATGGGCTTCAGGTGAAAGGCAAAGAAGTTGATTTCTCAGTAAAAGAAAGTCCAGCTCTTAGCTCCATCCCTCCCCCTCCTGTCTTCTCCCATCATTTCGGATCTCCCCCTCCCCCTCTCAAATCTCTTACTATCTCTTCTTTCAGTTAGTCCTGACGAAGGGTCTCAGCCTGAAACGTCGACTGTACCTCTTCCTATAGATGCTGCCTGGCCTGCTGCGTTCACCAGCAATTTTTATGTGTGTTGCTTGAAATTCCAGCATCTGCAGATTTCCTCGTGTTTGCGACTAGAAGTTAGCCTGTTTTGTGACAAATACAGCAAGCAGGTGAGAAAGAACAAGCGGGAAAGCTATGGACAATGTAGTACCTTGGCTTTTTCACTAGGTTCGATGACAATTCCATTAGTTGAGTTATTCAGTTCCCTGGAGACAACGCAGAGAAATTCAGCCTGATCTTCACTGCCATAGTTGTAGGAGGATCCAATACTAATGAGCTGAGACAGGACCAGAATTTAATTAGTAGCAGCATATACAAAGAGGCACCAGATAAATCACACAAACCTTTCATATCGCCTTCCAGAATTTGATCAAATACAACCGGTTACAATGGTAGAGATCACCATACACATCGGCTGGAACATTTAGTTGATCTCTCGAAGTTCAGAGATCTGAACACAAAAAGGCAGCTAACTCCATAATTCTTTTTGCAGGGAATACTGCAGTATCAAACGTGCTGTTTTTCAAAAGAGATATTAAGAAACACTTATAATAAAGACCAACGTCTGCCACAAACATCTTAAGTGTTTGAAACCATCTTGTTGAGGATCTAAATATCTTGTTCCAAAGCCCCAAACTAGACAGCAAATCATATTGGGGAACTATGACAGTTTGCTACAGAATTGCTAGAAAGACCCAAAAAGTTTAAGATAATAAGTGCTTACTAAACTTCAAAAGTAGCTATGTTGCAGATTAGAGAAGAATTTTATGGTCTACCTCGGAAATAAGAATTTGTTTCTTTCAGAATACATCTCGTCATTGTGTTCCCGTTCACATTGACGACTAGGACTCCTCCTACAAAGGGCTCAGATTATAAACAGTATTTCTAAAGGAGGAAATGTTGTGGTGCTCCTGATGGATGGATGGATGGGCTGTATATTCCGTTGGCTCTTGCCAATATGATATTATCCACACATTCTACAATATGTTTCAATGGATGCAGTCTGCATGAATCTTATAGAAACATAGAAAATAGGTGCAGGAGTAGGCCATTCGGCCCTTCGAGCCTGCACCACCATTCAGTATGATCATGGCTGATCATCCAACTCAGAACCCTGCACCAGCCTTCCGTCCATACCCCCTGATCCCTTTAGCCACAAGGGCCATATCTAACTCCCTCTTAATTATAGCCAATGAACTGGCCTCAACTGTTTCCTGTGGCAGAGAATTCCACAGATTCACCACTCTCTGTGTGAAGAAGTTTTTCCTCATCTTGGTCCTAAAAGGCTTCCCCTTGATCCTCAAACTGTGACCCTGTTGACCCTGTCAAACTGTTACCTTTTCAATGTGAAATCTGTAAGCACACTATAGGTTAGCAATGATATTAATTGATCAGAAAAGTTATTATCAAGTATAAATCAATGGTTACATGTGTAGATCTGCATGTGCAATCAAATTGCTCAGAAAGCAATCGTAACTTGAGCGGATTCTAGGAGGAGTTTTTCATAAGCAATCCCTATATGTTAATAACACATTCCCTCAGTGAAAGCACATTGAGCACAGTAATGACCATTCAGACCATGCTGATGATAATGCTCTGCTCCAGCCCTTTGCTATTTTTCTTATCTGAATATTTATCACACATACATGCATACATCCAGCTTCTTAAAGTCATCTGTACTATTACCTTAACCAGCAAGAAACAAATTCTCATTACTCTCTGTTGAGTTTTTTTGGGTTTCCTGTTTGGCTTCTTACTAACTAGTAGATACTGGTGAGAGTTTTTATACAGCACTATCAACACCTTTTCTACGTGTCATTAAAGTAATCGAGACTGCTGGTTATAGGGGCTGATGGATTGACACACAGCAATGCTGAGCACCAGCAGTCCATTCCCACCTTACAAAACACACAGATCAAGTCTCATTCTACGAAAGGCAGCAGGTCACGTCTTCCTTTCACAGTTCAAACCAAGACAACATATTGGCTCTCATAACCTTCAGCTACCTCCGACACCAAAAGGAAACTTCATTTTCTCTTAACCTCTTTGAAAAGCCCACTTTCTAATATCTTGCTGGCAATCAAATGTATATATTAAAGACCCCTCTGTCATAGAGGTCATTCTGACTGTATGTTGATTTTCCCTCTTCTTAAGTTATTGTCTTTTTGTCAATGTTTTTGTTTATCTGTTTATTAACTGCTTAAGAATAATTATTTATGATCCTTAGAATTCAATAACTTTAAATTATGACAGTATTAACGTTTATCATTACCATGCTCTCTTAACCCCTAATTTGCAAAACAGATCGTTTTGATTGAAAATTGAAGTGCTACCTGCTCAAATTTCCATCCGTCCGACATCGTAGAAACCATCTGTGTGAGTTCCTCCTCCTGACACTGTAGGACACGGTAAACATGTTTCACTGGACCCTGTAGAGTAGACAGTAATACCATGAACACGCTACATCAATGGTGTTGAGGTTGAAGAGTTGAAGGCTTCAATTTTCCTAGGAGTGAACATCACCAACGCCCTGGTCCAACCACGTGGACACCACAGCTAAGCAAGCTCACCAATGCCTCTAATTCTTCAGTAGGTTAAGGAACTTTGGCATCAACCCTTACAGATTTTTATCAACGCACCACAGAAAGTATCGTATCTGGATGCATAATCCCTCAGTATGGCAACTGCTCTGCCTGTGACCACGAGAAACTGCCGAAAGTAGTGGGCACAGCTCATCACATCACGAAAACCAGCCTCAGCTCTATCTATCTTTCTCACTGCCTCAGTAAAACAGCCAGCCCATCCACCCCATACACTCTCTCTTCTCCCCTCTTCCACTGGGCAGATGGTACAAAAGCCTGAAAACACCTACCACCAGGTTCAAGGACGTCTGTGACTACTAAATGGTTCCCCAGTAGGATGAAGTGGGCATTTGACCTCACGATCTACCCTGGTATGCTCTTGTACTTTGCTTATCTGCACTGCAGCAGTTACACTTTATTCTGTACTCTGCTATTGTTTTATCATGGTTTATCTCAATGGGACACCATGCAAAGCAAACTTTTTGCTCTATCTTGGTATCATAGTAATTCCTATTCAGATCTATGTAAAAGTCAGTTACAAATACTGAGGCTAATTTTCAGAAGTTGAGCATATAAAAGTCCTTGCAATAAAACAGGATGTGACCAACTGCTAGTGCACAAACAGACATAATCTTGTCTGGACTGCCAGCCAATTTCAACATGAGTTCTTACAAAAAGATAATTATTGGATTCTCACAAAGGATCTGAAACCTGAGACATTGACTCTTGTTGTAGATTCCTACTTTCTCTCCAGAAGTAGTTTGGAGTCTCCTTGAACTACTGGAGCCCACATGGCCACAGTGTTTCCACAATGCTGTTAGTTACGGAGCTCCAACTACTGTGAAAGAAAAGCAGTGTACATGCAACTCAGAAGGTGAGTGCTTTGGAGGGGAATTTGAAATTGGTATTCTCATTCATCTGCTACCAATGTGTTTCCCAAATGATAGACGTCAGAGAATTTGGTAGTGATACCAAATGCACTGCCAAGTGTCCAATTTGCTTTGTTCTAAATAGTGTTTAGCTTGAGAATTGTTAAAGGTACAGTCAAGTTTCACTACACTCTTACTGTGCCTTGCAGGTGGTGGAAATGCTTTGGGAGTCCAGAAGTACATCGCCTGTTGTGGATTATCCAACTCTTCACCTGCTCCAGCAGTCAGTGTGTTGACATTACCAGAAAATATTTAACCAGGTGGCTAAACTTTCTAATTTATACAAATGATCGCTGGCTGTTGTGTGTATGAAATCAATCCTAACTGTCCCATCGGCCTTAGCCTGAATGTTTCTGAGGTCTCGTTCACCTCTGATCGTATGATAAAGGAAAATTCATTGAAAAAAAAAAGTCACTTATTTAGAAATTCCTGCAGGAATATCCTAGGGCAGGGACAAATCACAGTCTCTCCTTTCTGGTTCTTATGGCTACAGCCACTGATCATTTTTCATCCTGGTCCTATTCAGAAATAGTACTCTGCTGTCACCTTTGCAAAAAATAAGCTCACATCTACGTCTGGATCAAGACAACAGCGAGATCTGGAGTCTAAAAGTCAAGTGAGCATTAGTGGAGATGTTATGGGTGCACAAGTGCTGCTGATAGTGCAGTCACCTTGCATGGGTTTTCACACAGCAAAACTTTCCAGCAGGGGTTAACAGTGGTTACGTGCAGCTTCAGTGTTTCCACTGTTGATCAGCCAGTGACTCGGCCACAACAATGCACATGTGGGAAAGTGGGCAAGGAAACAACTGGAGACAACTGTCAGCTGAAGTGTTTCAAAACACGGGGCAAGGAATCAGATGTGAGTGAAATAACACAAGGCAACTCCTGCCTATGGAACAATCTAGGAGAGATTCTGGGTAGCCTCACGTGAGCTATATGCAGCTGATCATTACCCAAATCTCAATTTCTCATCTATGCCAATCAACAGGATGGTGGGATTGGGGTAGGAGCTGCTGATCTGCCTGTCATATGGTCATTAGATTGCCTTATAGTTAGAGTTGGTACCTTTTAATTGGGCAGAGTGGAAGCAGACTTTTGAACAGCATATCCCAAACTGAAACTCACTCCCTTGAATATCTGTACTTACTTTACTGAATTCACAAGGATATGAACAATTACAAAAAGATCAATTATTTTTGAGATTTCTATCCCCAAACTTACCCTAGTACCATTGTCTTTGCAAGGCACACCATCTACTCAGGCAGTTCCAATCTGAATTTTGCTTGAATTGTTGTAAACATAGACTATTTCTCAGAGAGTTGACAGAAACTATTCTGTGACAGAAACAAATCCATTCCTTTCACCAAGCACAAACTGTTATTAGGTAGTTTCCAAATGTTAAAAAAGGATCAAACAGTCAAGGTCAGCTCACCTGTGAGGTCCTATTCTCCAAATCCCGAATACGTTCTTTGACCAATCGGACAAGTAAGGCAATGTTATAGAACTCTGCCTCCTCCAGCACCCCTGTGAAAACAAAGACTGGTTAGGAAGCAGTTGGCCAGAGCTCAAGTCAGGCCACTCTGTATCACATCAAAGAAGGATCCCGACTATTGTACAATCCTTCAGAAACATTCTGACATTTCCACAACTAAACAGCTATCCGAAATACAGCACTGGAATTTCTCAAGACGTCATAACCCTGGAAATCTATCTCTTGAACCAAGCAGGTCAGTTCTACAGGAACTTGTGTTTTGCCTTAACTAGCTTGTCTTGTTAGAAATTGTGGCTTAACCGGCTGTTTCCAATGCCACAAACTAATTGATGGGGAAACCCTAAATTGAGTCTGGCAGCTTTACAAATCTGTGATGAAGATACAGTCAAACTAAAGTTGAGATGAACTTTAGAGCACATTTTTCCCACTATATGAAATTTCCATAACGTAACCAATTAAGGCGGCAACATGAAAAACAGCCACTCTTAGCGCCCGAAATTCGATGTCTGCATCCATCCACCAAGAATACAAAAGAGGAGATTGGAGATTTGAATGCCTGGCATTTGCCTCAGTTACACTGCTCACTCCGACTGGGTGTCTACACCATGGCAACTGTCTCCTCAGCTAGCCTGTACAATGATATTGTAGTAAAGTGGCATTAAAAATAGGAAAGATCTCAATCTTTATAACTTCACAAATCTTAACTTAAAGATCTTTAATTTAGGTTACATTACATGTTTTGACAATAGACTCTTAATTCTTGGTCTTTAAAGATAAATTTATGAATCACACAAGTTCTGAAGTAGTAACTACTTCCTCAGCTTTTTATATTTTCAGTATCCAATCTCACCTAGTGCCAAGTATCCGACATACAAGCTCACCATATATTGTGTAATATTCATACAGATTTTTCCATCACTGATTCAATTACTTTTCTCTGCCTGCCTTGCTAAACTCTAATTCCAAGGCTGCCATACACTATCTGGTACTCAAGCTAATTAGCATCAGACAGTGTATAACTACCGTGAATATCGGAACTTACCCAGCTAGGTCACATAAAATTAAACATAACTTATCAACAGCTCATTGTGCTAATTCAGTACAATATAGAAATTAAACCTAAAAGCTAACTGCCTGTATAGCTCGGCCCATCCCAAGTCTGTACTTAACACAAGACTATGGCGTCATCTGCAGACTTGAGCCTGTAACAAACAGAAAAACCAGAAGCGGTAGGAGGCCAGTCAGCCCCTCTCACCTGGACTGCAATTCAGTAAGATCATGCTGATTCCTTATCGCAGCATTACAATCCCACACAAACACCATACCCCTTGATTCCTCATTACAGAAAAGTCCATCATTCTCAGTCTTGAATATACAGCAGCTGAGTCTCCACGACCATCCTGGGTGGAGAATTCCAAAGATTCACTAATCTCTGGCTCAAGCTATAACTTCTCAAAGATTCAATTTTATCTCTCACTTGTACATACAGTGAAATGTGTCATTTGTGTTAATAACTGAGTGTGTGCTGGGGGCAGCCCACAAGTGTCACCACACATTCCAGTGCCAACACAGCCTGTCTGCAATGGCATTATAACACAGAACACAACAAGCAACAAAACAACTTGTCCCAGTACTGAATAACAGCCCCTTATTTTGAGACTGTGACTCCTAGTACTAGGCACATAAGCAGTGGAAACATCTGTTCTGAATATACCTTGCCAGTCCCTTCAAAGTTCATACATTTCAATGATATTGAGTCAAGAATGATGAGTTCAGAGAAGGACATAAAGATACGGAAGGCGCTGGCGTGGAGGGCTATGAACGACATGAAGGAAATCTGGAAGTCAAACCTGACCAGAGGGCTTAAAAAGAGGATTTTCATAGCAGTTATAGAGTCCATTCTCACGTACGGATGTGAGACACGGACACTCACCGAGATGATGCGAAAGTCTCTGGATGGTTGCTATACACGAATGCTCCGGATGGCTCTTGACGTGAGTTGGCAACAGCACATGACGAACGTTGAGCTCTATAACAACCTACTGATGCTCACCACTAAAATCGAGGCGAGAAGACTGCAACTAGCGGGGCATTGTCTACGCCACCCCGAGCTACCTGCCAGCCTAGTCATCATATGGGAGCCCAAGCACGGGAGGATGAACCCTGGGCGCCCTCCCAAGACTATGGTCAACACGCTCCTAGAAGACAGCAGCACGGCTAATGTAGATGAACTGAACACTCTGATGAGGGAGAGGGAGAAGTGGAGAGTCCGTCATCGTGCCCGACACCAGCCCCCTAGGCCTGAGTCGACGTAGTAGTAGTAATGATATCAGCTTTCATTCTTCTAAATGAAATGGATTACAGACCTCAACTGTTTAATCTTTCCTTGAATGACAAGCATGCCAGCCCAGGAATCATTTTAATAAATTGTTCCTGTACTTGTGCTACTGCAAGCATATTCTTCCATTGGTAGGGAAACCAGATCTGTGAATAGCATTCTAACCCCTTATATCAGAGACCTTCTAACCCCTTATTCTGCTTCCAGGTCGCTCAGGTTGGCTGACTTGGGGCTCCTGGCTGTCCCGCGATCTAAACTTAAGCTCGGGGGTGACCGCACTTTTGCTATTGTAGCCCCTAGACTGTGGAACAGCATTTCCCTCCCTATCAGATCTGCCTCCTTCATTGACTCTTTTAAATCCAGGCTCAAAACTTCCTTTTATTCACCAGCGTTTGAATCCTCCTGACGTGGCTGATTTTTGGCTGTGCCTTGGCCCTTGTGTTGTTTATTTTGTGCCGACAAGCTGTGTGCCTTGTTGTTTATACCTGTATTTCTCATATTAGTAATTTTAGCTATCCTGCTCTGATCTGTACAGCACTTTGGTCAACATGGGTTGTTTTTAAATGTGCTATATAAATAAATTTGACTTCACTTGATTCAGTCTCAGAAGGGCTCTATCTAATCAGAGGAAGGTATTTCTGCTCTTGCACAGATAAAATTAAACTTCAGCAACATATTCATTTTTCAGAATGCAGGAGTTGGTAGCAGAAATAAGCATTTCTTACTAATTGCTAAATGCCCCCATGAGCTGCCATAGTCACTGTGCTGAAGGTGTTCCCATAAGGCTGTTGCATTGAGGACTTGGAACCAATGAATATATTTCCCATACATCAGCTGCCTTGTCCATTGGTGGCAGAGCTCATAGACTCGGTATATGTTGTCAGAGTAACCTCGTCTGTGTTAGAGGAGGAACTGAGCAGTTATAGTGGATGTGAGGTGCCAAACAAGTTGCCTGCTTTGTCCTGGATAGTTTTGAACTTTTGAGTTTTATTGGACATCGCATCAGGGGAAGAATATTCCATCACACTCTTGATTTATGGCATTTAAAATGGTTGAATATCTTTGGAGGTATCAAAAAGTAGACTGCAGGACACAGAATCTGACCGGCCCTCATAGTCATGATATTATCATGCTTCTGGCCAATGGTAAATCTCTAGAATGTGAATGGTGGAAGACTTAACCATGGCAATGCTATTGAATGTCAAGGGTAGATTGATTTTTTTTGTCTTGTTGAAAGTGCTCACTGTTTTACATTTTATGTCACAAATACGACTGATGGGTGAATGTCGTTTCAGTATTGTTGCGTGTAGGCATGTCTCACTTGCTGAAAACTTGTGATTACAATTTGTCATTGTATAATCATGACTTGTGATCAAAATGATAGGAGGAAGACCACTGATAAAGGAGCTGACAGCAGCTGAGCCTTGGCCATTGCCCTGCAAGGCATGGGCTGAGTTTTGGTATGACTCCGCTCATTGCAAGGTTTTCCCTTAATACCCAGTTTTTAGAACACAGGACATAGACATCTACAGCACATTACAGGCCCTTCAGCCCACAATGTTATGCCAACCACGTAACCTACTCCGGAGACTGCCTCGAATTTCCCCAGCGCACAGCCCTCTATTTTTCTAAGCTCCATGTACTTATCCAAGAGTGTCTTAACACAGTGGTCGCCAACCTCCAGGCTGCGGACCGATACTTTGCCGTGAAGAAAGCAGTGGTGCAGCGGTAGCTGGAACACACCCAGCACACCTTTAAGGAAAAAAAGCTGAAATAAACAAGCTAATTAATTAGGTGCCTCCCGGCACGTAAATGTTGGCCCAGATCAGAGGCGACGCAACCGGCAATTGCCTCTGATCTGGGTCAACATTTATGTGCCAGGCAGCACCTAATTAATTAGCTTGTTTATTTTGGCTTTTTTCTTAAAGATGTGCTGGGTGCGTTCCGACTACCACTGCACCGCTGCATTCTTCACGGCAATGTATCGGTCCGCGGCCTGGAGGTTGGCGACCACTGTCTTAAAAGACCCTATCGTATTTGCCTCCACCATCGTTGCTGGCAGTACACTCCACACACTCACCACTCTCTGTGTGAAAAACTTACCCTTGACATCCTCCTGTACCTACTTCCAAGCACCTTAAAACTCTGCCCCCTTGTGTTAGCCATTTCAGCCCTGGGAAAAAGCCTCCGGCTATCCACATAATCATTGCCTCTCATCATCTTATAAACCTCTATCAGGTCACCTCTCATCCTCCATCGATCCAAGGAGAAAAGGCCAAGTTCATTCAATCTATTCTCATAAGGTATGGCCTACAATCCAGGCAACGTCCTTGTAAATCTCCTCTGCACTCTCTCTATAGTATCCTTCCTGTAGTGAGGTGACCAGAACTGAACACAATACTCCAAGTGGTCTAACCAAGCTCTTAAATAATTGTACCATTACCTCATGGCTCTTGAACACAATCCCACGGTTGATAAATGCCAACACACCATACACCTTCTTAACAACTCTGTCAACCTGAGCAGCAGCTTTGATTGTCGTATGGACATAGACCCCAAGATCTCTCTGATCTTCCACACTGCCAAGAGTCTTACCATTAATATTATATTCTGCCTTCAAATTTGACCTTCCAAGATGAACCACCTCACTTATTTGGGTTGAACTCCATCTGCCACTTCTCAGCACCTTTCTGCATCCTATCAATGTCCTGTTGTAACCTCCAGACTATCCACAACACCCCCAACCTTTGCATCCTCAGCGAACATACTAACCCACCCTTCTACTTCTCAATACCACGAAATGTTAAATGTTCCAATGTTATAAAGCAACTTTAGTTCTCCATCCAATCGGATCTGGACTTTTCTGCTTATGGCCTTTAACACATTTTTAATGAAGACCAGGTGTTGGAGCGTGGCCAAGTGGTTAAGGCGTCGGTCTAGTGATCTGAAGGTCGTGAGTTCGAGCCTTGGCTGAGGCAGCGTGTTGCGTCCTTGAGCAAGGCACTTAACCACACATTGCTCTGCGACGACACCAGTGCCAAGCTGTATGGGTCCTAGTGCCCTTCCCTTGGACAACATCGGTGGCATAGAGAGGGGAGACTTGCAGCATGGGCAACTGTCGGTCTTCCATACAGCCTTGTCCAGGCCTGCGCCCTGGAAACCTTCCAAGGCGCAAATCCATGGTCTCACAAGACTAACGGATGCTATTAATGAAGACTAGCCGGCTGATAAAACATGTTACAACTGACGGTGTAGGAATCAACAACACTCTCAACCATTCAAAAAGATCATGTTTTCAGCATGGTTCATAACTCTCCAGCTCTGAACAAAGGGCATCAGCTTCCATGGTAATGCAGTTTCTTTCTCCACTTTCTTCCTCCACAGACACCCCTTTCAGTGACTGCACCGTTGTGCATCTCACAGATCTCTCTTCAGTGTCTTCATTCATCTCCTTTAATTTAAACTTCCTACAAACAGAGCAGCTATTTTAAACATGCCTTCAATACACTCTCCAAAACAAAACTATTCATACCTGCATCATGCCGTTTCTTCCACGAAAGACATTGCTTTTGTTATCTCTATCCCTCCCTCTTCTCTGCAACTTAAAACTTGTTTGATTTCTAACTCTCCTTTGATGAAAGACCATCGATCTGAAATGTTAACTGTTTCTCTCAAAAGATGTAGCCTGCTCTGCTCAGTATTTCTCCTATTTTCTGGTTGTAATACAAGTGACCACATCTTATAAAGAACTTTAGTGGCTGTGTTTAATGTTTCAATGTAAAACCAAGTTCTTAATCATTAAAATTCATCCAAGAACCACTTATTCAACCTAACTTGGGATCTTACTTGTTTTTAAAAACAATTCAGTCTCTGTCATCTTGAATATCTGGCCCATGCAGAGCTAACAATCTGTGTCCGGGTCAATCTAGGAGCCTAGTGTATCTGAGTGTTTGAGTTACTCTCTGGTCCACCCTCCCTGTCAACATTTGGATTCTATTTCAGCAGATATTCATCTCTCACCCTCTTCTGCCAAATCCTTGTTAATGATTAGTTTGCCATGTCGAAGGTAGTTGAGGATCGGGCCAAAGTAACTCGGGTCTCTGTCAATGAGATAGGCACCAGTTTCATCCTGCAAGAGAGAGACCAACACAATGCAAAATCAACTACAACATGAAAGTGGCTCACACATCCCGGCCAAGTTTTGATTATGGACAATGGTGAATGAGCAAACTTGCCTGAGTTGAAGTTGATCATTGTACATTGTCCTATGATTAGGCTAAGGTTAAATCACTGGGTTGCAGGGCTGTGTGGCTCTTTAGGCTGCAAGGCCTGTTCTGCATTGCATCTCCAAACAAACAAATAAATGTCCTCTTATAGCCATATCAGTTCTGTCTCGAGAGAGTGATTCAAGAAATACTTTAGAAGCAGGGACAGCGTGGGTTAGGAGGTATAGAGTAAATCTCCCTCCGTAGTACTGACACACACTCCCAGGGCAGGGACAGCGTGGGTTAGATACAGGGTAAAGATCCCTTTGCAGTTCCCATCAAACACTCTCTGAGCAGGAAAAACACGTTAGTTATAGAGGAAAGCTCCTTTTATATTATTGACACGGCATCTATATTTCCAAAATGACATTAAAAATTAACTGCTAAATATTTTGCAGTACCCAATGGAAAATTGCAGGGATTTATTCACAGAGGAAATAGTATTCTGCAAAAATGAGAATTAATGTTAATAAATATTAATAAAATAATGGTACTGGTAAGGTGGTGAGACTGAAAATTCTCAATATCTACATCCCAGAGTTCGGAAGGAGGTGCCTTTAAGAATAGCAAAAATCATGGTGATCAACATGTAAATCTGTACAGATTCTGGAATTGTATCTGTAGACTGGAAGTAAGAAAACGTGACCCCAATATTTAAGAAAGGACGAAACGAGAAAACTGGGAAATATCGACATATCAGACCAGCTTCAGCAGCTGGGAAAATGCTGGAATCCATAATAGATGATGTAATAACAGAACATTTGAAAAGAATACCAGGATTGAGCAGAATCATTAGGGATTTATGAAAGGAAGTACAGGGTTGACTAATCTAACAGAATTTTTTGGGAATGCAACTTAAAATGTGGGTAAAGGGATGTGGTGTAGTTGGATTTGCAGAAGGTATTTTCAGCAAAGGCCCACGCAGAAGGTTGGTCAATGTGTTCAGAGCACATGGGATTGGGGGTAAAACGACCTGGATGTCCTTGTACACAAGTCACTGAAGGTGCAGCAGGTGATTAGGAAGGTAAAAGGTACTGTAAACCAATAATAACTACACATGTTGGATATTGATACAAAAAACAAATGCTTCATCAGATTCTGAAGGTCACTGATTCAACTTGTTGACTAGTTTTCCTTCCCACATATGCTGCCTGACCGGTGTACTCCCAGCACTTCTCTTTCTGTTTAAGGCACATCATATGTTGGTGGGGCTAGATGAGGATTTGAGTCCTCAAGTAAAGATTATTTTGAGCTTTCATGAGACTGCCCTGGAGTCTCTTACCTCAAAACAATATACAGTATATATCTACCAAAGAGGGGTCTTACTCTCCATGTTTGTATGGCATAGACCATAAGACATAGGAGCAGAATTAGGCCATTTGGCTCATTGAGTCTGCTTCGCTATTCCTTCATGGCTGATCCATTTTCCCCCCTCCACCTGAATCTCCTGCCTTCTCCCAGTATCCCTTCATGCCCTGATCAATCAAGAGTCTATCAACCTGTCTTAAATATACACAAAGACCTAGCCTCCACAGCCGCCTGTGACAACGAATTCCACAGATTCACCACTCTTTGGCTAAAGAAATACCTCCTCATCTCCATTCTAAAAGGATGCCCTCTATTCTGAGGCTGTGTCATTGGGTCCTAGATACTCCTGCCACAGGAAACATCCTCTCCACATTCACTCTATCAAGGCCTTTCAACATTTGATAGGTTTCAATTAGGTCACCCCTCATTCTTCTGAATTCCAATCCATACAGGCCCAGAGCCATCAAACACTCTTCACATGACAAGCCATTCAACCCTGGATTCATTTTCATGAACCTCCTTTGAACCCTCTCCAGTTTCAGCGCATCCTTTCTAAGATAAGCGGTCCATAACTGCTCACAATACTCCAAGTGAGGCCTCACCAGTGCTTTATGAAGTCTCAACATTACATCCTTGTTTTTAGATTCCAGTCCTCCCGAAATGAATGCTAACATCACATTTGCCTTTGTATAGACTCAGCCTGTAAGTTAACCCTTAAGGAATCCTCCACAAGGAATCCCAAGTCCTTTTGCACCTCAGGTTTTTGAATTTTCTCTCCATTTAGAAAATAGTCTACCTCTTCATTTCTTCTACCAAAGTGCAAGACCATACCCTTCCCAACTCTGTATTCCGTCTGCCACTCTTTGCCCATTTTCTAATCTAAGTCCTTCTGTAGCACACATAAAAGTTGCTGGTGAACGCAGCAGGCCAGGCAGCATCTCTAGGAAGGGGTACAGTCGACATTTTGGGCCGAGACCGTTTGTCAGGACTGTGGGGTCTCGGCTCGAAACGTCGACTGTACCCCTTCCTAGAGATGCTGCTTGGCCTGCTGCGTTCACCAGCAACTTTTATGTGTGTTGCTTGAAATTCCAGCGTCTGCAGATTTCCTCATGTTTGCGTTTTTAAGTCTTTCTGTAGTTGCTCTACCTACTCAAAACTACGGGCCCCATTTTCTTGTATGTGATCATTAAGCACTGTTGATTCTCCTACAACACACTACAACTAAGGTGAGTTTACAGCCATTAATCTATCAAGTCTATGCCCAAGATCAACTTGGCTGGTTTCAGAAATGGTGAGTTTGGTAACGTAAGCAGGAAAGGTAATTCAAATTGCCCTGCTATCATGTGGGATTTGAACTCTCAAGTGCCCAGCAGCTTAATTGCTACTTGTATCCATGTAAAACCAGGATTATGAAGCACTAAAAAAGAGGATGGGAGAACCACAAGACTAATCCTTATTGAGGGCTGTGCGGTGGAAAGGGTGAGCAGCTTCAAGTTCCTCAGCATCAACATCTTAGAGTATCTACCATGGGCTAAACACATAGGTGCAATCACAAAGAAGGTATGTCAGCAACAAAGCTTCATTAGCAGTTTGTCTGGATTTGGTGTACCACCAAATCATAGCAAGTTTCTCCATGTGGCTGCAGAGGGTCGTAGACTCAGTCATCTCCCCACCATCAAGGAACATCTTCAAAAGTCAGTGAGCACCTTAAATCATCAAGGACCCTCACCTCACCATACATTACTACCATGGGAAAAGGTACAAGACCTGAAGACCCATACGCAGCAAAATCCGATTCCTAAACCATCCACGAACCTATGAACACTATCTTGCTATTCCTATTTTTGTGAACCACACTGCTCCCCACACACAACACAGTTCTAAGCTAATATGTGTGATTCTGATAACTAGAGAAACGGGCAACCTGAGCCTGTGGACCAAAGTACGGCTGAGGCGAGAGTGACTGCCCTTCAGATCAAGGCATGATAATGAGAGAGAGTAAAACTAAAGGTGAAAAAGGCATTTAGCACATTGCCTTCTTCAGTCAGGACATAAAGTGCAGGAGCTGCATGTTATCTTGCAGCTACACTTGGAAGTACTGTGTGCAATTTTGGTCACATGTTATAGGAAAGATGTAATACAACTAAAAATAGTGTAGAAAATGTTTACCAGGACTAGAGGGAGAGGTTGACTAGGCTGGGTCTTTATTCTTTTGGAATATAGGAGAATAAAGAGCAATCTTACAGAAATGTTTAACATCAAGACGGACATAGATAAGGTAGATGATAACAGTCTTTTCTACAGGGTAGGGGAGTCCAAAACTAGGGTGCATAGCGTTAGGGTGTGAGGGAAAAGATTTAAAAGGGTTTTGAGGGGCAACCTTTTCACTCAAAAGGTGGTGAGTGACAGAGGAGGTGTTTGAAGTAGTACAATAGTTTCATTCAAGAATCACTGGGATAGGTACATGCAGGGGCAATGCTTTGAGGGATATGGGCTGAATGCAGGAAACTGGGACTAGATAGGGGGGGTGGGGGAGAGAGACCATGGTCAGCATAGGCTAGTTGGTCAGAAGATCTTGTATCCCTGCTGTATTGCTCTATGACTCTGAACTCAAGGGGAAAATTATCCAGAGATAGAGCTACAAAAGGAAATCATTACAGTTAATGGAAACCACACATTTCAACCTTACAATATTGTTGCAACACTGTCTTAGAAACAGCCATCCTAATGTATCTCAATGATTCTCCCTGTATCCGAAACTCAGAAGTGAGGCCATCCGCTGATAACTCCACAGACTTCTGTTCCATTCATAATTGCTCTGATGAGATCCATTCCATGCTTCTTTAGTCTCAAGATTCAGCTGGTAAGGGCAAGTGTATATTGTACCAGGGAATGACCCTTTACCCCAAGCAATGTCCTTACGGCATTTAACAGAATTACCATTGTTGGATTCTTGCTGTCATCATCCCAAGAGTCACAAAAGCAAGAGACATTTGCTCAGGTCAGAAGTTTGCTGATTTGTAGAAAGTGATATCTCCTGACTCTCCAATGACCAACAACCTCCAACAAGGAATGTGTCAGGAATACACTGATGTACTCCGGAGGGGTGAAGCTCCAACAATACTATCCAGTGCTATTCAGCCCAAATCAGTCCACCTGATTGCAACACAGTCCTGCTCCCTCACAACTAATACAAGATTACCAGAATGCATACCGTCTACAAGATACACTGAGGGCTCTCGGACAGCACTTTGCAAACCCACGTTCTACCGTTTAGACCAACTAGGCAGCATGAGAGCACCACCCCTACAGGTTCCACCCCAAATATCACAGCATCCTGCCAACCAGGATCCTCCATTGTTAGTGGGTCTAAATTCAGAAACACCTTCTCCATTGGCATTGCAGGAGGCTCTTTAATGAAGATACAGCATTTTTAATTATACTATTTTTGCACTACTTTAAATTCAACTATTTAATATACATATTTACTGGAACTGAATTACTTATTTTTATTTCTCTGTATTGTCATATATTGCATTGTACTGCTGCCGCTGTTAACAAATTTCGCGACCAGTGCCGGTGATATGAAACCTGATTCTGACAGGACTGCCGCAGTCCGAGGCAGCAGCTTGCCAAGGGATGGCAGTGAATGCAGGCCTTCCAGCAGTGCCCACATCCGTGGGTAACTGGCGAAGCAGGACCACCGTAGGAAAGGAATAGGTTATTAATCACCGTGGAGCCGAAAAGAACGGATCATGGCAACCAGTTGCCATGGAGATTGATGGGTTCGTCGGTCACCATGCCAACAGGTGAAATGGTCCTTCACCATGGGGACCGCCAATGACAGGCAGAATCTCCATGGCGACGGCTGGTCCGGGGCCGCCTTACCTTGTCCGAGTCTAGGTCCGGGTCCTCCTGGCACAGGCGGCACAGGAAGGATTTGGGGTCGCGGCACAAGGTTTGTTTGGTGCTGATGAAATAAGTTCCGCCCACGTTCAGCCGCACCCATTTGTTGCCGGGTTTATCGCCGAGCCCGAGGGAGTCCGCGCTGTTCCCGCTCACGGGCCCCGAGCTCTGCGGCTCCGCCATCACATCGCCATTTCCGGAAGTAGCGCGGCGCCGGGGGGCGGGGCCTGATGAAGCATTTCCGCTTCCACCCCGCCATCTTTGCGCCCTTGGTAGACACGGGAGTCCGTCCTCTGTGAGTGAGAGCGTGGGCGGTAAGCCGGACTGAGGGTGAACGGAGGGGAGGGGAAGGGAATGGAGGAGAGGGTGGCGAGTAAATGGGAAATGCAGAGAGGAGAGTGAGCCTGTGTCTGAGTGGGGTTGGGATTGGGGTCAAAGGGTACAGGATGAGGGTTGAAGGTGTGTGGGTAGGAGCGAAGGCAAGTAGGATGGGGAGAGTTTTTTTGAAATTCATTTTCCAGGATGTGAGCATCACTGACAAGACCTGCATTTATTGCTCTTCAGGTGTTAGCGAGCCACTGCCTTGATCCACTGGTGTAGGTAAACCCTGCGGATCTAGGAGTTAAAGCATTTAGATGCTGAAATACTGGCGATATAATTCTGAACCAAGATCTTCAGGGGACACACATCAAAGTTGCTGGTGAACGCAGCAGGCCAGGCAGCATCTCTAGGAACCTCTTCCTTCAGTTAGTCCTGACGAAGGGTCTCGGCCTGAAACGTCGACTGTACCTCTTCCAAGAGATGCTGCCTGGCCTGCTGCGTTCACCAGCAACTTTTATGTGTGTTGCTTGAATTTCCAGCATCTGCAGAATTCCTCATGTTTGCGATCTTCAGGGGAACTTACATTTGGTGTTCTTATAATCTTGACACTTCTGTTCTCCTTGGGGTAATGGTACACACCTCAGATAGTGCATAGTGGTGATGGATGGCATACCAACAAATCTGTCTAGGATCTGTGTTATCCTAGATAATCATGAGTTTCTTTAACAATGCACAAGATGCTGGAGGGACTGTCAGGCGAGGGAAGGGGAAAGGGCAGGCAGAGCAGGGTTCCCCTGTGGCCATTCCCCTCAACAACAAGTATATTGCATTGGATACTATTGGGGGGGATGACTTACCTGGGACAAGCTGCAGTGGCCGGATCTCTGGCACTGAGTCTGGCTCTGCAGTGCAGAAGGGAGGGGGGAAAAGAGGAGAGCGGTAGTGATAGGGGACTCAATAGTTAGAGGTGCAGATAGGAGGTTCTGTGGTCGTGACAGAGAATCCAGGATGGTTTGTTGCCTCCCAGGTGCCAGGGTCAAGGATGTCTCTGATCGCTTGCATGACATTCTGAAGTGGGAGGGTGACCAGCCAGATGTCGTGGTGCACATTAGTACCAATGACATAGCAAGGAAGAGTGAGGAGGTCCTGGAGAGTGAGTATAGAGAGCTTGGTAGGAAGTTGAAAAGCAGGACCTCGAGGGTGGTACTCTCAGGATTGCTACCTGTGCTACATGCCAGTGAGGGTAGGAATAGGATGCTCTGGAGGAGGAACAAGTGGCTGAGGAACTGGTGTAGGGGGCAGGGTTTCAGAGTTCAGGATCATTGGGACCTCTTTTGGGGCAGGTGGGACCTGTACAAGAGAGACGGGTTACATTTGAACTACAAGGGGACCAATATTCTTCCAGGGAGGTTTGTTAGTGCTATTGGAGAGGCTTTAAACTAGATTTGCAGGGGGATGGGAACCAGAGTGCCAGAGCTGACAGTGTGGCTGGGGTGAAAATAAATGATGTTGAAAGTTTAAGCAAATCCGCTAATAGAAAGATTGTGAGTGGTGGTAAAAATCTTCTGAGGTGTATGTATTTCAATGCTAGGAGTATTGCGGGGAAGGCGGATGAGTTGAGGGCGTGGATTGACACGTGGAATTATGATGTTATAGCAATTAGTGAAACTTGGCTACAGGAGGGGCAGGACTGGCAGCTTAATATTCCAGGGTTCCGATGTTTCAGATGTGATCGAGGCAGAGGAATGAAAGGTGGGGGAGTAGCTTTGCTTGTTAGGGAAAATATTACAGCAATGCTCAGGCAGGACAGATTAGAGGGCTTGTCTACTGAGTCCTTATGGGTGGAGCTGAGAAACAGGAAAGGTATGACCACGTTAGTGGGATTGTATTACAGTCAACGAGACTTGGAAGAGCAAATCTGCAGAGAGATAGCAGGCAACTGCAGGAAACATCAAGTTGTGGTGGTAGGGGATTTTAATTTTCCATACATTGATTGGGACTCCCATACTGTTAGGGGTCTAGAAGGTTTAGAGTTTGTAAAATGTGTTCAGGAAAGTTTTCTAAATCAATATATAGAGGGACCAACTAGAGGGGATGCAATATTGGATCTCCTGTTAGGAAACGAGTTAGGGCAAGTGACGGAAGTCTGTGTAGGGGAGCACTTTGGTTCCAGTGATCATAACACCATTAGTTTCAATTTGATCATGGACAAGGATAGATCTGGTCCTAGGGTTGAGGTTCTGAACTGGAAGGCAGCCAAATTTGAAGAAATGAGAAAGGATCTAAAAAGCGTGGATTGGGACAGGTTGTTCTCTGGCAAAGATGTGATTGGTAGGTGGGAAGCCTTCAAAGGGGAAATTTTGAGAGTGCAGAGTTTGTATGTTCCTGTCAGGATTAAAGGCAAATTGAATAGGAATAAGGAACCTTGGTTCTCAAGGGATATTGCAACTCTGATAAAGAAGAAGAGGGAGTTGTATGAAATGTATAGGAAACAGGGAGTGAATCGGGTGCTTGAGGAGTATAAGAAGTGCAAGAAAATACTTAAGAAAGAAATCAGGAGGGCAAAAAGAAGACATGAGGTTGCCTTGGCAGTCAAAGTGAAGGATAATCCAAAGAGCTTTTACAAGTATATTAAGAGCAAAAGGATTGTAAGGGATAAAATTGGTCCTCTTGAAGATCAGAGTGGTCGGCTATGTGCGGAACCAAAGGAAATGGGGGAGATCTTAAATAGGTTTTTTGCATCTGTATTTACTAAGGAAACTGGCATGAAGTCTATGAAATTGAGGGAATCAAGTAGTGGGATCATGGAAACTGTACAGATTGAAAAGGAGGAGGTGCCTGCTGTCTTGAAGAAAATTAAAGTGGATAAATCCCCGGGACCTGACAGAGTGTTCCCTCGGACCTTGAAGGAGACTAGTGTTGAAATTGCAGGGGCCCTGGCAGAAATATTTAAAATGTCGCTGTCTACGGGTGAGGTGCCAGAGGATTGGAGAGTGGCTCATGTTGTTCCGTTGTTTAAAAAAGGATCGAAAGGTAATCTGGGAAATTATAGGCCGGTGAGTTTAACGTCGGTAGTAGGTAAGTTATTGGAGGGAGTACTAAGGGACAGAATCTACAAGCATTTGGATAGACAGGGTCTTATTAGGGAGAGTCAACATGGCTTTGTGCGTGGTAGGTCATGTTTGACCAATCTGTTGGAGTTTTTCGAGGAGGTTACCAGGAAAGTGGATGAAGGGAAGGCAGTGGATATTGTCTACATGGACTTCAGTAAGGCCTTTGACAAGGTCCCTCATGGGAGGTTAGTTAGGAAAATTCATTCGCTAGGTATACATGGAGAGGTGGTAAATTGGATTAGACATTGGCTCAATGGAAGAAGCCAAAGAGTGGTAGTAGAGAATTGCTTCTCCGAGTGGAGGCCTGTGACTAGTGGTGTGCCACAGGGATCAGTGCTGGGTCTATTGTTATTTGTCAACTATATCAATGATCTGGTTGATAATGTGGTAAATTGGATCAGCAAATTTGCTGATGATACAAAGATTGGAGGTGTAGTAGACAGTGAGGAAGGTTTTCAGAGCCTGCAGAGAGACTTGGACCAGCTGGAAAAATGGGCTGAAAAATGGCAGATGGAGTTTAATACAGACAAGTGTGAGGTATTGCATGTTGGAAGGACAAACCAAGGTAGAACATACAGGGTTAATGGTAAGGCACTGAGGAGTGCAGTAGAACAGAGGGATCTGGGAATACAGATACAAAATTCCCTAAAAGTGGCGTCACAGTTAGATAGGGTCGTAAAGAGAACTTTTGGTACATTGGCCTTTATTAATCAAAGTATTGAGTATAAGAGCTGGAATGTTATGATGAGGTTGTATAAGGCATTGGTGAGGCCGAATCTGGAGTATTGTGTTCAATTTTGGTCACCAAATTACAGGAAGGATATAAATAAGGTTGAAAGAGTGCAGAGAAGGTTTACAAGGATGTTGCTGGGACTTGAGAAACTCAGTTACAGAGAAAGGTTGAATAGGTTAGGACTTTATTCCCTGGAGCGTAGAAGAATGAGGTATATAAGATTATGATGAGTATAGATAGAGTGAATGCAAGCAGGCTTTTTCCACTGAGGCAAGGGGAGAAAAAACCCAGAGGACATGGGTTAAGGGTGAGGGGGGGAAGGTTTAAAGGGAACATTGGGGGGGCTTCTTCACACAGAGAGTGGTGGGAGTATGGAATGAGCTGCCAGATGACGTAAATGCGGTTTCTTTTTTAACATTTAAGAATAAATTGGACAGATACATGGATGGGAGGTGTATGGAGGGATATGGTCCGTGTGCAGGTCAGTGGGACTAGGCAGAAAATGGTTCGGCACAGCCAAGAAGGGCCAAAAGGCCTGTTTCTGTGCTGTAGTTTCTATGGAAGTATGTACGGAGGGAAATGGACAGTCGATGTTTCAGGTCAGCACCCTTGATCTGAACATTAGCTGTCTCTATCTCCACAGATGCTGCTCGACCCCACTGAGTCCCCCCAGCATATTGTTTGTTGTTCCAGGTTTCAACATCTGCAGTCCATGCATCTCCATTGCTGGAGCTGTTGTCATCCAGGCAGGTGCAGACTAGTCCTTTCTAAACATGAACTTCCGCCTTGTTGATGTTGGGGAGACCTTGGTGTGTTAAAAAGTAAGCCACTTGTGCAGGATACCCAGTCTGTGTCCTACCACAGTACTCGTATGACAAGTACAGTTGAACTGTTTTTCAGTGGTGATCCACCAGGGTATTGTTGATGAGGCACTTGGCAATGGTAACGTCATTGAAAGGCAAAGGTGGGTGGCTACTCTTTAAAAAGAAATGGCCAAGAGCCAGACAATGACCATCCCCAGCAAAAGCAATATTAATGGGACACCTTTTACATTAACATTGGAGAGTCCCTTCTGTCAGTATCTTGGGATGCTTTATTTGCAGTTTGCAAATGGAATTGAAAGCTTCTGACCCTGTACGGAATGAATTCCTGTCTAAAGCAGCTGAAAACGTTTGGGTCAAGGGCAGTGTTCAGAGCTACTCCTACAGCCATGTTCTGGGGGTGGGTCGGCAGAAAGTGACTTTGTGACAAGCATTTTCTGTTTTGAGGGTTATGACTGGTCAAGCTGAAGCCATTGGGCATCAGAGTGCCTTGATATCATGGACAGCCATTCTTTCCTCACCTTCCAGTTCAATGCCCTTTCACATTTGGACCAAGGCTATGCTGAGGTCTGGGGAAGTGTGGTTCTGTTGAAACTATAAGTGGGCATGGCTGGATGGGTTACTGGTGAGTGCGTGCCACTTGACGGCCACATAAACAGCATTTAATTGCTTTCAGAATGGACTGATTTGGTGGAAATAACCAATTGGATTTATTGTACTTGTGGTGAACAGGACATACCTGGGCATCAACTGGACTGATTCTACAGCTGGGATATTGTCTGCTTCCAAAGCCTTTGCGGCATCCCATTTCTTGTGTCATGTAGAGTGAATAGAATTGGTGAACCTTGTCTTTGGGGTGGCACAGAAGATGGGAGGAAGCAGAGAAGAATTTTCTCACACAACATTATGAATGTTTCAGACATAAGCAGATGTGTGCTGGGCTGTGCCATCAGTAAGAATGGAGAAGCTCTTGGAGCCCCATTCTTTGAGATAGATTTGGTGGGACTGCAGAGCATTGGTGTGATGTTAAGAACAAGAAAGTCTGCAGATGCTGGAAATCCAAAGCAACACACACAAAATGCTGGAGGAACTCAGCAGGTCGGGCAGCATCTATGGGAATGAATAAACAGTCAACATTTCAGGCTGAAACCTTTCTTCATGACTGGAACGGAAAGGGAAGGGGGCAGAATAAAAAAAGGTTGGTGGGGGGAGGGAGGACAAGCTGGAAGGTGTTAGGTGGAAAAGTTCAAGGGCTGGAGAGGAAGGAATCTGACAGAGAGGAGAGTGGACAACAGGAGAAAGGGAAGAAGGAACGGACCTGAGGGAAATGATAGACAAGTGAGAAGAGACGGGGGGCCAGAGTTGCAAGTAGAGGAGGGGATGGGCCAGAGTGGGAAATAGAGGAGGGGAGGGGCCAGAGTGGGAAATAGAAGAGGGGAGGGGGAGATCATTTTTTTTTACTGGAAGGAGAAATTGATATTCGTGTCATGCAGTTGGAGGCTATCCAGACGGAAAATAAGGTGTTGCTCCTCCGCCCTGAAGCTGGCCTCATCTTGCCACAAGAGGCGGCCGTGGACTGACATGTCGGGGTGTAAACAGGAATCAGAATTGAAACGCTTGGTCACCAGGAAGTTCCACTTTTAACGGACGGAGCGTAGGTGCTTGACAAAGCAGTTCCCCTATGTACAATTGTCTGGTCTGTTGTTATTGGCTGCTATTTAGCACGTACGTGGGCTTATAGTGAAGTTGATTTTTTTTGAGTACACCTGGTGCTGCACACTGCTCCTGGCATGCCTTCGACACACTTCATTGAACCAGGGGTTGATCGTGGCGGAATATAACGGGTCAGGATGTGCGAGGACATTCCTGCTGCTGTTAATGATTCGCAGCACCTTGAATGCCCAAGAGCTGCCAGATCTGTGGTGTGGTATCACGGTGATGAAGAGTGAAGATGGGAATTTGTCTCCTCAAGGGTGTATGATAGTCACATCACGGATAGACATATCCGCCAGACAGTGGGGACAGTCTCCCACCCAGGGTACCTTCAGTACCCTTGCTATCTTTGAGCTTTGGTTAGTATCGGAGGCTTCTTCAGACCAGAGAGAGGGCAGTATGTGGAAATCAGATACAGGTTTCCTTGCCTTGTTCCCTTGTCCTCTGATAAAGATCCTGGCTTTGGGACATGCTATAAAAGTAGCTTGAGCAAGTTGTGGGTGGGACACATTGTCCTCCAGTGACGATGGGAATAAATATCTTGGAAGGGGGATGGGCCACAGATTCAGTGAGCTGCTTTATCTCAGATTTCATCAAGTTTCATGGCAATTGGAGTTGTATCAGCTCAGTGTTCAAGCGTCATGCTCGTGAATTGTGGGAGGTGTTACAGTTGAAATCTGTTCCGTGGTGGCTTACAGGATGTGCCTTGAACTCCTGTGGTGAAGATTGACCTTGGACAACTGCAGCCATTGCCTTTGGTGAGAATGGGACACTGGACAGAGAGACACTGAGAGGAGCAGCATGGTGTGACAGACCGGGACAGTGAGGAGAGTGGGACACTGGGGAGAGAGACACTGAGAAGAGCAGCACGGTGTGACGGACCGGGACGGTGAGGAGAGTGGGACACTGGACAGGGAAACACTGAGAGGAGCCGCACGGTGTGATGGACCGGGACGGTGAGGAGAGTGGGACACTGGACAGGGAAACACTGAGAGGAGCCGAACGGTGTGACGGACCGGGACAGTGAGGAGAGTGGGACACTGGGGAGAGAGACACTGAGAGGAGCAGCACGGTGTGACGGACCGGGACAGTGAGGAGAGTGGGACACTGGACAGGGAAACACTGAGAGGAGCAGCACGGTGTGACAGACCGGGACAATGAGGAGAATGGGTCACTGGACAGAGAGACACTGAGAGGAGCAGCACGATGTGACGGACCGGGACAGTGAGGAGAGTGGGACACTGGACAGAGAGACACTGAGAGGAGCAGCACGGTGAGACGGACCGGGATAGTGAGGAGAGTGGGACACTGGACAGGGAAACACTGAGAGGAGCCGCACGGTGTGACGGACCGGGACAGTGAGGAGAGTGGGACACTGGGGAGAGA
Source organism: Mobula birostris (assembly GCF_030028105.1). NCBI lineage: Eukaryota > Metazoa > Chordata > Chondrichthyes > Myliobatiformes > Myliobatidae > Mobula > Mobula birostris. The sequence goes on from NC_092393.1 coordinate 5,427,040, forward strand.
GACACTGAGAAGAGCAGCACGGTGTGACGGACCGGGACAGTGAGGAGAGTGGGACACTGGACAGAGAGACACTGAGAAGAGCAGCACGGTGTGACGGACCGGGACAGTGAGGAGATTGGGACACTGGGGAGAGAGACACCGAGAAGAGCAGCACGGTGTGACGGACCGGGACGGTGAGGAGAGTGGGACACTGGACAGAGAGACACTGAGAGGAGCAGCATGGTGTGACGGACCGGAACAGTGAGGAGAGTGGGTCACTGGACAAACACTGAGAGGAGCAGCACGGTGTGATGGACCGGAATAGTGAGGAGAGTGGGACACTGGACAGAGAGACACTGAGAGGAGCAGCACGGTGTGACGGACCGGGACAGTGAGGAGAGTGGGACACTGGACAGAGAGACACTGAGAGGAGCAGCACGGTGTGACGGACTGGGACAGTGAGGAGAGTGGGTCACTGGACAAACACTGAGAGGAGCAGCACGGTGTGACGGATCGGGACAGTGAGGAGGGCTGACTGTCCCGATCCGTCACACCGTGCAAGGGGTAGCAAGGGGCTGGTTTGAGTGAAGTTGAGCTGTGAGAGAGTTTTTGTCCAGATGTGAGTGTTGTTGGATAAAGATGTTTTAGCTATATTTGGGCAGATAAATTCAAGGTTGTGCAGCGGATAGTTTAACACTGTTACAGTGTCAGCACCTGGGATCAATACCATCACCACATGTAAGGAGTTTGTAGTGTATGCTCTCCCTGTGACACTGTGGGTTTCCTCTGACTGCTGTGGTGTCCTCCCACATTCCAACGACGTTGGTCACGTAGGTGTAATGGGGCGGTGCGAGCTTATTAGGCCATAAGGGCTGATCTCTAAATAAATGTGGGAGCAGCAGAGAAAATCATTTAGCTTCAGCCTCAATGAGGGTGGTTGTGTTAGCAGAGCAGTGCTTCTGTATGTAGGTGCTATTGTAAGGGATTCTCCCGCACAGTCACAGGAATACTTCAGTTTCCCTGCTGTCACACTGATTTTCTTCTGGTCCTCCAGACAGCAAGGATGTCGAGCCGAAGAGTTGCCATGAAAGCAGTTGACTGGTTGGCATTTGGCGAGCGGGTCCCGCCCAACCAGAGAGCCATGTTCAATGCCCTAAAGACTCGAACTGATGCCCTGACTAGCAGGTGAGTGTCTGTAACTAAATACACTCCTGGTTCACAGATGTAAACTCACAGCCAGCTAATCTTGTCACTCCAACAAAGAACATTTTGACATCCCCACCCCAGTTAATATACAGTGGCATGCAAAAGTTTGGGCACCCCTGGTCAAAATTTCTGTTACTGTGAATAGCTAAGTGAGTAAAAGATGACCTGATTTCCAAAAGGCATAAAGTTAAAGATGACACATTTTAATATTTTAAGCAAGAAAACTTTTTTATTTCCATCTTTTACAGTTTCAAAATAACGAAAAAGGAAAAGGGCCGGAAGCAATAGTTTGGGCACCCTGAATGGCAGTACTTAGTATCACCTCCTTTGGCAAGTATCACAGCTTGTAAACGCTTTCCGTAGCCAGCTAAGAGTCTTTCAATTCTTGTTTGGGGGACTTTCGCCTATTCTTACTTGGAAAAGGCTTCTAGTTCTGTGAGATTCTTGGGCCGTCTTGCAGGTACTGCTCTTTTGAGGTCTAACCATAGATACTCAATTATGTTGAAGTCAGGGGACTGTGAGAGCCATGGCCAAACCTTCAGCGTGTGCCTCTTGAGGTAGTCCATTGTGGATTTTGAGGTGTGTCTAGGTTCATTATCCTGTTGTAGAAGCCATCTTCTTTTCATCTTCGGTTTGGAGAAAAAAGGGTGCAGAATTTCATGAAAAGAACACCTCTCCAACTGTTAAGCACAGGGGGTGGATCGATCATGCTTTGGGCTTGTGTTGCAGCCAGTGGCACAGGGAACATTTACTGGTAGAGGGAAGAATGAATTCAATTCAATACCAGCAAATTCTGGAAGCAAACATCACACTGTCTGTAAAAAAGCCGAAGATGAAAAGAGGATGGCTTCTACAACAGGATAATGAACCTAGACACGCCTCAAAATCCACAATGGACTACCCCAAGAGGTGCAAGCTGAAGGTTTGGCCATGGCCCTCACAGTCCCCCGACTTCAACATAATTGAGTATCTATGGATAGACCTCAAAAGAGCAGTACCTGCAAGACTGCCCAAGAATCTCACAGAACTAGAAGCCTTTTGCAAGGAAGAATGGGCGAAAATCCCCCAAACAAGAATTGAAAGACTCTTAACTGGCTACAAAAAGCGTTTACAAGCTGTGATACTTGCCAAAGTGGGTGTTACTAAGTACTGCCATGCAGGGTGCCCAAAATTTTGCTTCAGGCCCTTTTCCTTTTTTGTTATTCTGAAACTGTAAAAGATGGAAATAAAGTTTTCTTGCTTAAAATATTAAAATGTGTCATCTTTAACTTTATGCCTTTTGGAAATCAGGTCATCTTTTACTCGTTTAGCTATTCACAGTAACAGAAATTTTGACCACAGTGCCCAAACTTTTGCATGTCACTGTATGTATTCCTCAAAGAGAGATGATCAACTATGTCTGGCACCGAGCACCAATACTAAGCAGTTTAGGGCAGTTTTAACAAAGGTTAGAAACTGAATAAAGCTTCCACTGCACTCTTAACAGTGCAAATCGTGTGTGGATGAAATAGATTGCAGCAACATATATGCAGGACCAAAGCTGTACTTTAGGCTGTCTAGTCTATGCTGAGGATCAAAGCTGTACTTTAGGCTATCTAGCCTATGCTGAGGTTTGGGAAGCTCCTGGGGTTCCTCCCACTCTCCTCCTGCAACTTCAAATGTACTTTGAGTCTTTGAAGATTTTATTTCTTGCAAATTAGAAAATGGCTAAAGCTGAAAACATGAGATTCTGTGGATGCTGGAAAAACCCAAAATTCTGGAAGAACTCAACAGGTCAGGCAGCATCTATGGAGAGGAATAAAGAGTCAGTCTTTTGGGCTAAGACCCTTTATCAGGGCTGGAAAGGAAAGGGGAAGATATAGATAGAGTGAATGCAAGCAGGCTTTTTCCACTGAGGCTGGGGGAGAAAAAAACCAGAGGACATGGGTTAAGGGTGAAGGGGGAAAAGTTTAAAGGGAATATTAGAGGGGGCTTCTTCAAGCAGAGTGGCGGGAGTGTGGAATGAGCTGCGAGATGAAGTGGTAAGTGCGGGCTCACTTTTAACATATAAGAAAAACTTGGACAGGTACATGGATGGGAGGTGTATGGAGGGATATGGTCCAGGTGTAGGTCAGTGGGACGAGGCAGAAAAATGGTTCGGCACAGCCAAGAAGGGCCAAAAGGCCTGTTTCTGTGCTGTAATGTTCTATGGTTCTAAGAAGCCAGAATAAGGAGGAGTACGAGCTGGAATGTGATGAGTGAAAGGTCAATGGGTGAGGAAGGGGGGGATGAAGTGAGAATTTGGGAGGTGATTGGTGGAAATGGTAAAGGGCTGAAGATGAGGAGAGTGGGCCATGGGAGAAAGGGAAGGAGGAGGAGAGCCAAAGGGAGGTGATGGGTAGGTGAGGCAAAGGGAAGGGGTTAGAGGGGAGCCAGCATGGTGAATGGAAAAGGAGGGAAGAGGGAATGGGGGCAAGTTATCAAATGTTGGAGAAATTGATGTTGGTGCTGTCAGATTGGACAGGTTGCTACCCAAACGGCGAGTGGCTTTATTGTGGCTTCGGAGGAGCCGTAGACCAACATGTCGGAATGGGAAAGGGGACTGAATATAAAATGGTTGGCGACTGGGAAATCCTCCCTGTTGCGGACAGAGTGAAGTCTGAAGTTGCCTGCGTTCAGAGATATCAAATGTTTCCAGTTGAGATGCAACAGAGCTTTTTCTCTGAGGCTTGAAGCTGACCTTTGTTGCCAAAAGCAAAGTGCATTAATATCCCCAGACTCATACTGAGGGCAGCTGGTATCTGGGAAGTGGAGCTGAAGGGAACAAATTTCATTAAAAAGTATTTGTTTATGCTGGTGTGTGTTTGTGCCCTTGTTTAAAGATGGCGTTATAAGAATGTCTGTGTCGTGAGCAGTTCTATGGTTGTAACCTCTTGATTGTATGTTTTGCCACAGGTTGACGTCACTTCCTGAGCAGCCTCCGGCTCTGGATTGGAACTATTATAGGAAAATGATCGTAAAACCTGGTATGGTGGATGAGTTTGAAAAGAAGGTAAGGGGTCCATCCTGCATGATTTTGGAAAGCTGTGTCTTTGAGAAAGCTGGGAAGCACAAAGAATGTCTTCCTGGGAGTTTTATTTTCACTGGAACACACTGAGAACGTATTTGAAAGGGAATTGGCTCAGGAGTATTGCACAGTGTAGAGAGTGAGGAAAAGGCTTTGATTTAATAGCTTATGATGATGTTGGGGGGGCGGAACATTAGCCCCACAGGCCTGTGTAAAATATGGAATGCTTTGCTAATTGGTGAGTTTAGTCCTGTATGTTAAACCAGTAGATGTGGAATGCTAATAATACCTCCAGATGGGATCTCAGCCTCCTTGTCACTGCACAGAACACAGTGCCTTCGGTGCAGTACATTTGCACAACTTCGTGAGAAGGAAACACCCATACCTGAGCCTACACCCCGAAGGCAGACAGTACGTCAGCAATCCAAGCTTCTTGGCTCAGAGATAAATCTTTGGCTGGTATCAGGGAGCAAGAGTCTCCGCTTAGTTTGCTTCCCTTTAGCAGGAGGTGTCAAGACTGATCACAATACGCCAGTCAGTTCAGCTGTGGCGATGTGAACAGGTCAATAGCCTTAACCACTTGGCCATATAAGTGTTGATGCAGTGGTATGTTCTGTTCATGAGACAATTACTCTACAGAGCTGGATAGGCTCTGAACGAAGATATGAGGGGAAGGCAAGGACCACTGATTTTCCAGTTGTAATGCAACACAACTGGAGGAGCCTGACTAGACACTTCCTATTGCCTGCTTCCACCACTCTCCTGGAGAGGCAAAGGAAGGGAGAGTCGATGTTAAAAGAAATGGAAACAAAATCCAGCTGTTTCTTCTCACCCACCATCACAACTAGACCAGAAGATCTTTGCAGATCATGTGTTAAATGTAAATTCATATCAGCTACTTAATGTGACCTTGCCACAAGCAAGGAGCTGAGGTCCACAACCGTTCGTAGAATCAACATCAACCACGTTGGTCAGCAGCCATTCACTGCTCCATTTAGCTGTGTTTAAGAGGAATGTAGACCTTGAATAGGCAGTGGTTCAAATGATGATGATGTGGTGGAGGAGTGATGTGCTGGCACGGTGGGATTGACAGACCTGTTTTTGTGATGCAGCTTCAAAATAGGGGGAAATATTCCTGTTCTTGAGGGGTCTGAGTGCAAATGCACCACCAAGTCCCAGTGCATTCCAAATCTCTGACCTGAATACGGGTGCTCCCCAGGACATGACAGGGTTCCATTCCTGAGAACTGTTTGTAATGTGAACAGCAAGTTGGAAATGCAGCCAAACAGCGACATATTTATATAAAAACATAGGTCAATGTAACAGCCATTCAGAGGTGGCTGCGAATTGAATGCCCGTGATTCATTTGGTAATCATAATTCCAGCTGAAGAAGGTGAATGGGTTGCAGGGACATCTGTGACTAAAGGATTGTTGTTTAACTTTCTTTTTCTCTCTCTCTCTTTCCTCTTACCCTCCCTCCCATTTATAACAGTACAATGCTTTAAAGATTCCAGAGCCCATCAACACACAGACTGAGAAAATTAATGCTCAGGAGCAAGAGGCTGTGAGTAACACTTTCACTACTGACTGATCACGTTGAAGGATTAAATGTGCACCTTTAACGCACTAGGTTAACATTTAGGTAACTGCTGCCTTCTGTTCCATAGAAAAAGAGTGCTGAAGAATACTGTCAGGCTTCAAAGGAGCGGATTTCCAAATATGAAAAGGAGGTAATGCAATTCTGTGTGTAATTCTCCAGCGACTACTCATTATGATCCTTCAGAATTTTTCCCAGAAGGGGCTGCTTCACTGGCACATAGGGTACAATTCACCGGCAGTCAAAAGCCTACAGATGCTGCAAATCTGACATAAAGTAATACGTGCTGGAACTCTTTAGCTGAGTAGATGGTGTATGTGGAGCAAGTGAAATCTTCTGTCGTTGACATTCCATTAGGGCCCAGTAAGCAATGCCTGTCTGAATCAGGATTACCTCTCTGCTGTTAATATCCAGCAGTCTGTTATTTACAACTTTGTGGCATTGTCGGTGGTACCCAGCTGGAGGAGTGTGGATGGGTGAAAGAGGGGAAAGAGGCTGGGTGATAAGGGGCTTGGGTGGAGTTTGTGTGTGAGAGGTGGTGGATCAGATGGAGAGAGAGAAAGAAAAGAGACAAAATGAAGAGTTTGTCTTCAATGTCAGAATTCAGTATTGGAGAATTCCACTCTCCATGGGTTGGATTTTTCATGGGATAGACCTCTAATTTCAGGTTATTGCCTGCTGTAAAATGCATGTCTTCTCATGTCCGTTTCAGCTCGCAAGCTTCAAAAGTATGGTTCCGTTTGACCAGATGACCATTGATGATCTGAACCAAGCTTTTCCTGAAACCAAGCTGGACATGGAGAAGTATCCCTACTGGCCTCACAAGCCCATCAACGAGCTGTAACTGTCCCTGTGCTGGCTGCAGATGTAACTCTATTTTAAAATAAAGCGTTGTTCAGTGTTGAGTGAGTGCTCCTATTCCACCTCACAGTGTGTCACCATCTGCAATGGTCTTCACCTAAGCAAAATATTACGAGGGCAGGTTGCTTCATTCTTCAGTTTTCTCATGCTTCTATTTTGTGATTTCAAGGAAAAGGGATTTGTCAGTGATGTGGTTGTGACAATTATGCTAATCTTAAATTATGGTATCTTGCTGTGCTCAATTCCTGATACACTTGTAGAAATGATCAAACTTCAAATGGATATAATTGGCTGTGGAAAAACTTTGAAATGTCCTGAGTATTGAAAGGTTTCTCCTTTTTCTCATTCCCTTACAGTATAGGAGAACATTTGGCCTGTCAATATTTGCTGGCTTACAGATTTACCATTATCCTATTCCCTGCTTACTTTTAGAAACATAGAAAACCTACAGCACAATTCAGGCCCTTTGATCCACAACACTGCCTAACATGTCCTTACCTTAGAAGTTACCTGGGGTTGCCTATAGCCGTCTATTTTCCTAAGCTCCGTGTACCTATCCAGGAGTCTCTTAAAAGACCCTATTGTATTTGCCTCCACCACAGTCGCCGGCAGCCCATTGCCCATTCCATACACTCACCACTCTCTGTGTAAAAAAAAAAAAAAAAAAAACAAAAACAAAAAAAAACAACAACTTACCCCTGACATTCCCTTTGTACCTACTTCCAAGCACCTTAAGACTGTGCCCTCTCGTGTTAGCCATTTCGGCTCGGCTCTGGGAAAAAGACTCTGAGTATCCACGATCAACGCCTCTCATCATCTTATAAACCTCCATCAAGTAACCTCTCATCCTCTGTCACTCCAAGGAGAATAGGCCACGTTCACTCAACCTATTCTCGTAAGGCAAGCTCTCCAATCCAGGCAACATCCTTGTAAATCTCCTCTGCACCTTTTCTATAGTTTACACATCCTTCCTGTAGTGAGGTGACCAGAATTGAGCACAGTACTCCAAGTAGGGTGTGACCAGGGTCCTATACAGTTGTAAGATTACATCTTACCTCTTGAACTCAGTCCCACGGTTGATGAAGGCCAATGCACCATATGCCTTCTTAACTACACAGCCAACCTGCGCCAACAGCTTTGAGTCTCCTATTTGACCTACCAAAATGAACCACCTCACGCTTATCTGGGTTGAACTCCATCTGCCACTTCTCAGCCCAGTTCTGTATCCTGTCAATGTCCCATTGTAACCTCTGACAGCCCTCCACACTATCCACAACACCCCCAACCTTTGTGTCATCAGCAAACTTACTAGCCCACCCTTCTACTTCTTCATCCAGGTCATTTATAAAAATGACGGCGAGAAAGGGTCCCAGAACAGGTTACTGAGGCACACCACTAGTCACCAAACTATTTTGCAGCTATTTTTGTCCCACAAATCAAACATTTCCCCCCCAGCAACCTGGAGATATTTAAAGAGTCATCCACCAGCAGATCTGTGGGATATGGGAGGAAATCGGAGAACTCTGAGAAACCCACACAGTAACAAGAAAACATGCAAACTCCACACAGGCAGCACCAGAGACCAGGAGCAAACCGGGTCACGAACTGCGGCAGCTGCACTAACTGCGTCAGCTCATTTGTGTCTTTGGGTGATGGCTGTCCATAAGAAGGTGATAGAATATACAGTGAAATACTGCTTGCACAGTGCATATTTTCAGAGGCAGAGACCACTCTGGTTAGGTTTGGAACATAAGTACTCGTAATCAAATTTATTGAAAATGTCTCAAAATAATCTCGAATGGGTATGCGCTGGAGCATTGAAGATTGCATGATCTGAAAAGTAAGCTGTGATTGCAAGATGGAGCCTTGCAGGTTTTCCTGTCCTTGATCTTGGAAAGTTTCAATGGCAGCAAGAGTCTGAGCCAGGCATTGGTTGAGTTGATCCAGTAAGTCTGTTCTTTCTAGAAGGATGAAGTTGCTGAAAACAATGGGTCCCTGGCTCAGTAGTTCTTGGCTGTGATGGGCCTAGATCTGCTGCAATGTGGGAATTGGCAAGAAGGGACACTGGCCTACAAGTAGCAGAAAGAGGTAGGTAAGTGGCAAGTCACCTTGCTGCTTAACATGAATTACAATATTCTGCCCAAGATCAGTATTGAATCAGATGAGTGCCTTAACTGTTAGATGATTGCTGAGAGTCTTGTACTACTCAGATGCAATAGATCATGGGTAGCATTGGAAATCATTTGAGTTCAAGAGCCGTGAGGTAATGTTGCAGCTATATAGGACCCTGGTCAGACCCCACTTGGAGTACTGTGCTCAGTTCTGGTCACCTCACTACAGGAAGGATGTGGAAACTATAGAAAGGGTGCAGAGGAGATTTACAAGGAAGTTGCCTGGATTGGGGAGCATGCCTTATGAGAATAGGTTGACTGAACTCGGCCTTTTCTCCTTGGAGTGACGGAGGGTGAGAGGTGACCTGATAGAGGTGTATAAGATGATGAGAGGCATTGATCGTGTGGATAGTCAGAGGCTTTTTCCCGGGGCTGAAATGGCTAACACGAGGGGGCATAGTTTTAAGGTGCTTGGAAGTAGGTACAAGGGGGTAAGTTTTCCACACACACTGGTGGGTTCATGGAATGCACTGCCAGAGAAGGTGGTGGAGGCAGGTATAATAGGGCCTTTTAAGAGACTCTCAGGTACATGGAGCTTAGAAAAATAGAGGACTATGCGGTAGGTAAGTTCTAGGCAGTTTCTAGAGTAGGTTATGTGGTTGTCACAACATCGTGGGCCGAAGGGCCTGTAATATTCTGTAGATTTCTGTGTTTCATGTCAGTAAGAATGACCAAAGAACTGGGATAAAGTCTGACCACCATGTGTATCCTAGCCTACCAACACAAAATGCTGGAGGAACTCTGCAGGTCAGGCAGCATCCATGGAAGGGAATAAACAGTCAATGTTCCTGGCCAAGACTCTTCATCAGGACTGGAAAGGAAGAGGGAAGCCAGAATAAGAAGGTGGGAAAAGGGGAAGGAATACAAGCTGGCAAGTGATAGGTGAAGCCAGATGAGGGGGAAAGCAGCTGGGTGGGGGGGGGGCATGAAGTCGGAAACAGGAGGTAGAGGGCTGATAGGAGAGGACTGTGGAAAATAGGAGAAAGGGAAGGAGGAGGGGCATCAGGGAGGTAATGAGCAGGGGTAAGAGGGAAGCTAGAATGGGGAATAGTTAAAAGAGAGAAGGTGAATGGGGAGAAATTACCAGAAGTTAGAGAAATCAATATGCTATTCAGTTGGATGCTACCATGACAGGACGAGGTGTTTCTGCACAGCCCGATAATGGCCTCGTTGTGGCAGGAGAGGAGGCCTTGATAGCTGGGAATACCAAAGAATCAAGATTTGAGTGACAATGACAAATTGAAGGGAGTTACATAAGTTTATAAACTACTAGAGAAATTGATTAAAATTTGATAAGTCCCTAGGATTTGATCTGTAACCCAGTGTTTTGATAGAGATGGCTGTGTGCACTTACCATTTTTCAGAGTTCTACAGATTCTGGAATTGTTCCTGTGGATTGGGAGGTGGTAAGATTGTACATCGAGAATTGTGTCCAAACTTCACATCTAAAGAAGATCAGGCTTGCGACAGAGTGAGTACAGTGCAGATAAACGGATCCCAGGGCTGCTGGGTTTATTCTATGAAGAGCTGGTGAAAAGACTGGATCTATAATTCTCTAAAATTCAGACAAATGAGAGGTGACCTCACTGAAACTAACACTATTTTTGCAAGGTTCAACATGCTTCCATGCTGAAGAGCCCAGAACTGATGTCACGGTCTCAAACTTTACAATTGAGTTAAGGAGCAACTTTCTCATGGGTGTAGCACAGAAAAATAGCAATGAGATGGAAGATCAATCACCAATTATACAGACTGAAACAGGGTCCTTGGCCCCACTCTTCCACACTGACCAAGTTCTTGGTATGATATTGATAACAGCAGAGCATGTTCAAAGGGCAAAATGGTCTACCCCTCTTTCTATTTCTTTTTTCTTCTCCACTTCCCAAAAGACTTCTGAATGTATTGTTTCTCTTGCACATCCCCTAAGGTGTCAAAAGTACATTGCAGCAGCATCCCCTTCAGTCTACAATATTGTGCTAATTAATTGATACTAAGCTAATGAAACCTATTTACACTAATCTCATCAGTCTGCACCTGGTCCATATTCTTCCATTCTTTGCACATTTACCTCACTTTAAATGCATGCTCTCTAGTACGGTACTAGACTTATCGACCCTGGGTAAAAGATATTGGCTGTCTACTCTATCTATGTCTCTCAAGGATTCCTTAATTTTTATTAGATCGGATGTCTGATGTATGCAGATGAAGGGGGGGGTGGGTGGTGGGTTGCCTCTTTAAGAACTGGGTTACGGTAGGGGAGGGGGAAATATGGGGTTGCCCCTTTAAGAGGCGGGGTTACAGTGGGGGTGGGACTACCCCTTTAAGAAGCGGGGCTACAGTGGGGGTGGGACTGCCCCTTTAAGAGGCGGGGTGACAGTGGAGATGGGACTGTCCCTTTAAGAGGCGGGGCTACAGTGGGTGAGCTGCCCCTTTAAGAGGCGGGGTAAGAGTGGGGTGGACTGCCCCTTTAAGAGGCGGGGTTACAAGGGGTGGACTGCCCCTTTAAGAGGCGGGGTTCCAGTGGGGGTGGGGTTCATACTGCTCCGAGGAGCCGTTGGCGGCGGCGATGGCGCTGAACGGGGCCGGTGGTCTGGGCTGCTCCAGGTATTGGGTTGGGGCGCGGGAGGGCCGCCACTTCTCCTCTGACCTGACGGGCGTCACCGCCTGGACGGTATCTGTGGTGTTTATTCGAGCTAAGTGGTGGGAAATAACGGTGGCGAGCAGCAGCTCAGCATCTGGTAAACCTGTCCCCCACTCCACCCGCCTGCCGGACCCACTCGGCCCGTCATGGAGATGCTGTCTGACAGGCTTCAAGCCGGGGTGCGGGGGATATCTGAACGAGGTGGGCTGTCTGCCTCTGGGTGAAAAATGTTCCCCCGTCTCCTCTCGACCTTTTTTAAATGCCCCGTTTAATGTTGGCGGTTCTCATTTACTCTGTCCGGGTTGTTCAAGATTTTACACAGCTACCTACAGCATCATCTCTTGCAGAGAAAAATAATGCAATATGTCCAACCTTTCCAGAGAGCTACAATTCTCCAGTCCTGGCAACATCCCAATCAATATTCTCTGCAGTGCAGTCTCATGTGGGGACCAGAGCTGTTCTCTTTCCGTAGTGCCCTGTTAGCAATTCTAGCCAACCTGCCCTCTAATTCTTTTTCTACCTCTGTGCAGATCAGCCATCACTCTGAGCAGAAAGTGTTGACACAGCCTGAAATCCGTCTGGCACTGTATATTAACATTATATAGAAGAAAATCCCAGCTGCACGACACCAAAGGCTATGTGCACGGGTGCCTCACACCACGCAGCTTAGGAGCAGTGATTTTAGTGTAATCTTCCTGTTCTGTCTTACATAATAAAGGAAAATATGTGGTATGCCTTTTTAAGCCACCTTTTTGAATTATGCTATTTCCAAGAATCCATGAAACAGTGATCATAAAGTTTAAATTTATGTTGGAAAATGAAAACTACCAGAAAAAAATAAATGATGAAAAGGAATAATTTAAAAAGTAGAACACTCAAGCCGAGGAGGAGGGCCTGGCATGGTAAAATGGTTCAATTTAACATCAGAGAATGTATACAGTATACAACCTGAATTACTTAGACATCAAATAAACAAGAAATTGCAAAGAATGAATGATCGTACCGTTAGAAGCTCGAAACAACGTACAGGAATCTCTGTATTGTGGCCGTTAGATAATGGAATTTCACCCCTACTCAATTTGCAAATCACTCTCCAAAATTCTGAGATACAGAACTTACATTTTTTCTGGAGGAACTTGTGTGGGGAAAGTTGACAAATTTATTTCCAAGTTTTGTTTCTTTACACATTAGGTGACACAACTTCCTGTGCCTGAGACAGGCTTGGCTTACAGGAATGCAGCTGCCTCCATCCTATAGTAAAGGTTATGCTGCACGAGAATGTTAAGTGACGTATGAAGACTAGATGTTTTTGGTATGGAGCAGGTACATTCCCACCAAAAAAAGGAAGCCTTTGAAGATGTCTCAGACAAAAGGCTGGTTGGTGGAGTGGGGAGAGAATGAAAGTGGGAAAACTATGTGAAAAAGAGAATGCATGTCAGATGATTAATTGCTGAATACAGTAAGCTGAGAGGAAAGATGAAATGATAAACAAGATGAACAAAGAGAGATGGAATGATAAAAGAAATCCAGAAGTGCTCAATGTAAATTTCTAGAGGCATTAAGTGGGGGAGTCGGTGATTCGGGAGCAAGAAAGTGATCTATGCATGCAAACAAAATGTTTAGCCACAGCAGTCTAATATCTTCAGCAATGAGGAGATGTTGTCAAGATCTTCGGAGGGAAGATGATAGAGATTTGAGGTAGCACAACAACCATAACAATCCTGACCTCTACTTTTGCCTGTATGGAGTTTGCACATTTACCTTGTGGTTGCTCGAGTTTCCTCCGGGTGATCCAGTTTCTTCCCCCAGTGATGGTTACGTGTTGTAAATTGCCCCGAGTGCGTAGACTCTGAGATAGGTGAGATGGGAATGTGCAGAGAATATGATGGATTAGTCCAAGGATAGTACTTAATGTTTGGAATGAACTTGGTAGACGAAAGCAACAGTTTCTGTTCTGTGTCTCTCTGTGACTGATAAAGTGGATGAAAATGGAAAAGAGAGTGTCCTTTTCAGGCTTTTGTATCTTATTGGAAGTTTGGTTGATCGCCAAACTTGCTAAAGTATTTGCATACGTTTTGGCTCCAATTGAGAAGCCATCATCAGTGCGCAACTGGGCACCAATCTTCTGCATGATGGGAAGGGGGAGAAGAGAGAGTGTCCAGGATGAATGGGGTTTGATTATATAGGACATAGAACAGTACGGGATGAATGGGGTTTGATTATATAGGACATAGAACAGTACGGGATGAATGGGGTTTGATTATATAGAACATTGAACAGTACGGGATGAATGGGGTTTGATTATATAGAACATAGAACAGTACAGGATGAATGGGGTTTGATTATATAGAACATAGAACAGTACGGGATGAATGGGGTTTGATTATATAGAACATTGAACAGTACGGGATGAATGGGGTTTGATTATATAGAACATTGAACAGTACAGGATGAATGGGGTTTGATTATATAGAACATTGAACAGTACGGGATGAATGGGGTTTGATTATATAGAACATTGAACAGTACAGGATGAATGGGGTTTGATTATATAGAACATTGAACAGTACAGGATGAATGGGGTTTGATTATATAGAACATTGAACAGTACAGGATGAATGGGGTTTGATTATATAGAACATTGAACAGTACAGGATGAATGGGGTTTGATTATATAGAACATAGAACAGTGCAGGATGAATGGGGTTTGATTATATAGAGGATAGAACAGTACGGGATGAATGGGGTTTGATTATATAGAACATTGAACAGTACGGGATGAATGGGGTTTGATTATATAGAACATAGAACAGTACAGGATGAATGGGGTTTGATTATATAGAGGATAGAACAGTACAGGATGAATGGGGTTTGATTGTATAGAGGATAGAACAGTACAGGATGAATGGGGTTTGATTATATAGAGGATAGAACAGTACAGGATGAATGGGGTTTGATTATATAGAGGATAGAACAGTACAGGATGAATGGGGTTTGATTGTATAGAGGATAGAACAGTACAGGATGAATGGGGTTTGATTATATAGAGGATAGAACAGTACAGGATGAATGGGGTTTGATTATATAGAACATTGAACAGTACGGGATGAATGCGGTTTGATTATATAGAACATTGAACAGTACAGGATGAATGGGGTTTGATTATATAGAACATTGAACAGTACAGGATGAATGGGGTTTGATTATATAGAACATAGAACAGTGCAGGATGAATGGGGTTTGATTATATAGAACATTGAACAGTACGGGATGAATGGGGTTTGATTATATAGAACATTGAACAGTACAGGATGAATGGGGTTTGATTATATAGAACATAGAACAGTACAGGATGAATGGGGTTTGATTATATAGAACATTGAACAGTACGGGATGAATGGGGTTTGATTATATAGAACATAGAACAGTACAGGATGAATGGGGTTTGATTATATAGAGGATAGAACAGTACAGGATGAATGGGGTTTGATTGTATAGAGGATAGAACAGTACAGGATGAATGGGGTTTGATTATATAGAACATTGAACAGTACAGGATGAATGGGGTTTGATTATATAGAGGATAGAACAGTACAGGATGAATGGGGTTTGATTATATAGAGGATAGAACAGTACAGGATGAATGGGGTTTGATTATATAGAGGATAGAACAGTACGGGATGAATGCGGTTTGATTATATAGAACATTGAACAGTACGGGATGAATGGGGTTTGATTATATAGAACATTGAACAGTACAGGATGAATGGGGTTTGATTATATAGAACATAGAACAGTACGGGATGAATGGGGTTTGATTATATAGAGGATAGAACAGTACAGGATGAATGGGGTTTGATTGTATAGAGGATAGAACAGTACAGGATGAATGGGGTTTGATTATATAGAGGATAGAACAGTACGGGATGAATGCGGTTTGATTATATAGAACATTGAACAGTACAGGATGAATGGGGTTTGATTATATAGAACATTGAACAGTACAGGATGAATGGGGTTTGATTATATAGAACATTGAACAGTACAGGATGAATGGGGTTTGATTATATAGAGGATAGAACAGTACAGGATGAATGGGGTTTGATTATATAGAACATTGAACAGTACAGGATGAATGGGGTTTGATTATATAGAACATTGAACAGTACAGGATGAATGGGGTTTGATTACGCTGCCGACTGTACTGAGGCAGTGAGAATCTGAATCAGAATTAGGTTTAATGTCACCGGCATGCATCATGAAATTTGTTAATTTAACGGCAGCAGTACAATGCAATACATGATAAATATTGAAAAACAGTGAATTACAGTGGTTATGTATATTAAAATAAGTAGTGCAAAAACAGAAATTAAAAAAATAGTAGTGGGATGGTGTTCCTGGGTTCATTGCTCATTCAGAAATCGGATGGCAGAGGGAGAGAAGCTGTTCCTGAATCGCTGAGTGTGTGCCTTCAGGCTCCTGTCCCTCCTTCCTGATGGTAACAGTGAGAAAAGGGCACGTCCTGACTGATGGGGGTCCTCAATGATGTTCATTGCCTCTCTGAAACACCACTCCTTGTAGATGTCCTGGCGAGAACCCATGATGGAGCTGACTAATCGTACAACTCTCTGCAGTTTACTTCCATCCTGTGCAGTAGCCCTCTTCACACCCCCCCCCCCAACCAGACAGTGATGCAGCCAGTCAGAATGCTCTCCATGGTACATCTATTGAAATTTTCAAGTGTTTTAGGTGACAAATCAAATCCCCTCCAACTCCTGATGAAATTTAGCCACTGTTTTGCCACCTTTATAGCTGCATGGATATTTTGTGACCAGTATGTACAGACTCCATCGTGAGGTTAACAAATGGCATAGAGCACCGGAGAATCTCGGTGAGCATGACGTTAGAGACAGCAAGAATGGAATTTTTACTTTCTCAGAGCACAAGCGTGGAGGTACAGTGTGGTACAGTACAGTAGCCAGTGTCTGTAAGGAATTTGTTTTCCCGTAACCGCTTGGTTCCTCCAGATGCTCCAGCTTCTACTCACAAACATTCCAAAGGTGTATAAGTGGTAAGCTGGGGGCACCCTGTGTTGGAAGCATGGCCACACTTGCAGGCCACTCCCAGCACATCCTTGGACTGTGTTGGTTGTTGGCACGGATGGCACATTTTACTGTATGTGTTGATGCAGTTATGACAAATAAGGTTCATCTTTAATCTTTAACATTGATTAGGTTCTGCTAGAAAGTTGAGTGCAGTTCTAATTTTCCTGTTACAGCATGATGTGATGGCACCAGAGAGGACAATATCAGGTCTGAAGGCTTCAGCTGTGAGGAAAGATTGGTCAGACAATGCACACAAAATGCTGGAGGATTTCAGCAGGCCTGGCAGCATCTATGGAAAAGAATAAACAGTTGTTGTTTCAGGCCAAGATTCTTCATCAGGGTAGTTTTCTTTAGAACAGAAGAGGCTGGAAAATTGAGTTATGTAAATTTGAGTGGTCTAGACAAGAGCAGGCTGCATGGATAACCAGGGAACATGGATGTAATGTAATTTGTAGTGGGTTAGAGGACAAATGGAGAGCTATTAATCTCACCTTGGAGCAGGTGGTGGTTCCTATCTCTGTGTTGACTCACTCATCACTTCTAAATTTCCTGATATCTCCTAGTATGTGCACCTGAAATGCACAGTTTCCAACTCAGAGCTGGGAAGTAGGATTGGTCTTCCACAAGTAGGATGCACCAATGGTCTTTTGTATTATAAATACAAATTATTAAAAAAAACAAGTAAAATAATTGTAACAATGATCTGTTGTGAAGAGTTTCCTAGTACTTCCTAGTAATAACTTTTACCTAGCTGTCAGCAATGATGATAACTGTGTCATGGAGTCATACAAAATGAAAATCTGTCATTCAGTAAACCAGAGATCTGAATACGTTCACAATAATCCAACACTAACCCCATTCAGTAAACCAGAACCCTGCTGACGTTCACAATAATCCAACACTAACCCCATTCAGTAAACCAGAACCCTGGTGACGTTCACAATAATCCAACACTAACCCCATTCAGTAAACCAGAGCCCTGACTACGTTCACAATAATCCAACACTAACCCCATTCGGTAAACCAGAGCCTTGCTCATCTTCAGGCACACATTCACTTTAATCCAACGCAAGTTCCATTTTATTCTCCCTCCATGTCCATCACCTTTTTCAAGACCTGCCACTCAGCTGGACACTGGGGCAACTTACTGCAACCAATGAGCCTGCGCATTTTTGAAATGCAGGAAAAGACAGTATTGTGTACAGTTCTGCTTGCTCCACTGTAGGAAGGATGTTGAGGCCTTGGAAAAAATGCAGAGGAGGTTTGCCTGTATGTTGCCTGGTTCTGCCTGACGCCGGCCCCCTAGGCCTGAGTGGACGTAGTAGTAGTAGTAGTAGTGCCTGGTTTAGAGGGCATGTGCCATCATGAGAGAACATGAGAACATAAGAAATAGGAGCAGGAGTCGGCCATCTGGCCCGTTGAGCCTGCTCCACCATTCAATCAGATCGTGGCTGGTCTGACCATGGACTCCTCTCCACCTACCTGTCTTTTCCCCATAACCCTTAATTCCCCTACTATGCAAAAATCTGTCCAACCTTGTTTTAAATATATTTACTGAGGTAGCCTCCAATGCTTCATTGGGCGGAGAATTCCAGAATCACCACTCTCTGGGAAAAGAGTTCCTCCTCATCTCCATTGGAAATCTACTTCCCCAAATCTTGAGACTATGTCCCTGAGTTCTAGTTTCACCTTCCAGTGGAAACAACTTTCCTGCCTCTATCTTATCGATCCCTTTCATAATTTTATATGTTTCTATAAGATCTCCTCTCATCTTTCTGAATTCCAGCGAGTACAGTCCCAGATGACTCAATCTCTCCTCGTAGTCTAACCCCCTCATCTCTGGAATCAACTTGGTGAATCTCCTCTGCACCATCTCCAAAGCCAGTATATCCTTCCTCAAGTAAGGAGGCCAGAACTGCACACAGTACTCCAGGTGCGGCCTCACCAGTACCCTGTACAGTTGCAGCAAAACCTCCCTGTTCTTGAATTCAATCCCTCTAGCAATGAAGGCCAACATCCCATTTGTCTTCTTGACAGCCTGCTGCACCTGCAAACCAACCTTTTGTGATTCATGCACAAGCACTGCCAAGTTCTTCTGCACAGCAGCATTCTGCAATTTTTTAACATTTAATAATAATCTGCTCTTTAATGTTTCCTTCCAAAGTGGATGACCTCGCATTTACCAAAATTGTACTCCATCTGCCAGACCCTTGCCCACTCACTCAACCTATCTATATCTCTCTGCAGACTCTCTGTATCTTCTGTACAATTTGCTTTTTCACTCAGTTTAGTGTTATCCGCAAACTTTGATATACTGCACTCTGTCCCCTCTTCCAGATCGCTAATGCATATCGTTATCAGTTTTGTGCCCAGCACCAACCCCTGCAGCACACTGCTCACCACTGATTGTCAACCAGAGAAACACCCATGTGTCTGTTTTCTATTGGATAACCAATCCTCTGTCCATGCTAATACATCACCTCAACGCTACGTAGCCTCATATAGTGTTCGTCTTCTTGGCCCGAAACGTCGACTGTACCTCTTCCTATAGATGCTGCCTGGCCTGCTGCGTTCACCAGCAATTTTTATGTGTGTTGCTGGTCTATAGTTAACTCTCTTGCCTACATCCTTTTTTTGAACAGTGGCGTGACTTTCACCTTCTTCCAGTCTGCTGGGACCTGTCCAGAGTCCACAGAGAATTTTTGGTAAATCATCACCAAAGCCTCTACTATAACTTCTGCCATTTCTTTCAGTACCCAGGGATGCATTCCATCAGGACCAGGGACCTGTCTATCTTTAGGCCCACAAGTTTGCTCAGCGCTACCTCTTTAGTGATAGCAATTGTATCGAGGTCCTCACCTCCCATCACATCCATAACATCTTTCTTTGGCATGTTAGATGCGTCCTCCACCGTAAAGACCGACACAAGATTGTCATTCAAAGCCTCGGCCATTTCCTCATTACCCAATATCAATCCCCCCTTCTCATCCTCCAAGGGACCTGCGTTCACTTTAGCCACCCTTTTCCGCTTTATATAATTATGAAAACTTTTACTATCCATTTTTATATTTTGTGCTAATTTCTTTTCATAATCTAGCTTCTTTATTTCTCACTGAGTGGTACTTTGTTGCTTTTTAAAGTTCACCCAATCTTCCAGTTTCTGACTACTCTTGGAGATTTTGTACTTACAAACTTTTAGTTTGGTGCCTTCCTTTACATCCCCAGTTATCCATGGCTGGCTCTCCCGACCCTTACTGCCCTTGCTGGATAAACGTGGGTTGTTTTCTCCGGAGCATTGGAGGCTGAGGGAAGATCAGATACAGGTTTATAAGATTATGAAAGGCGTAGATAGAGTAGAGAGAGAGAGTAGACAGAGAGTATCTGTTTCCCATGGCTGAAATGTCTAATACCAGGGGGCATGCATTGAAGGTGAGAGGGAGTAGGTTCAAGTGGGATGTGAGGGGTAAGTTTTTTACTCAGAGAGTGGTGGTAGAGGTAAATACATTAGATGCTTTTAAGAGATGTTTGATAGGAAGATGGAGGGATATGGAGATGGTGTAGGTAGGAGGGATTCGTGTTTGGGTTTTTTGATTTGCTTTTTAGCTGGTTCAGCACAACGTTGTGGGCCGAATGGCATGTCCCTGTTCTGTACTGTTGTACAGTTTATGTAAACTAAGGCAGCTGAAGGAAACCCAGACGGTGACAGAGAGGATATGTGGTCTTCAGAGATTGTGATTGACCCTGGGGCAGTGGCTGTGCCAGTATGGTTCCCCACATTGTTAGTAAACAGACCAAAACTTGCAGGCAACAGTGAATGAATGCCTTCTGCTGCTACCTTGGTTAGCTATTGGGGACCTGTCACTCTCTGTGGATTAATCTCTTTTCCCAGTGATGATTACTGTCAGGCAGGCTGGAGGAGGAGGCACAGTGTCCAACTACAGTCACGTAACCAGCCTTTTGCGGTAAGATATGCTGAAGGCTTCAGTTGTGAGGAAAGATTGGTCATTGTAGTTTTCTTTAGAAAGAGGCTGTAAAATTGAGTGGACCAGACAAGACAGCAAATAAGGAAGAAAAAAACATGTTTAAAAAAATAATTTTTAATCATTAACTTTTTATGGCAAAGTAAAATTGAATGTTTGTCTCATTTAGGTAGAATCCTAAACAATCAATCTAATACTTGAGTTCAATATTCATTGTATTTTGAAATAGTTACCTGAGGGACAATAGTCCACAGGTGTAAAATGGTTTTCTTTGGATCAGAAAGTGCTGGGCGCGAGCTATGTCGTTATTACACAGATGTAGTGCGTTTCGTGTTGTACTCAGGCTCACCAGCAGGATAAAGGGGAAGTTCTTTGGTATCAGGCATTTGGAGAAGTTGGTGTCCCTGTGTGAGTCTGATGTTACCTGTTTCCTGTTCCTGCAGTGCCTTGATGTCTCAGGATCATGTGGAGCTGTCGTTCAGTGATGTGAGCAACAACCTTGAAGCTTTCAGAGGCTTAAAGAAAGGAACAGTTTACTTGATGCCTTATCAAGTACGTGATGGTGCAGACACTAAGCGCTGGAAAGTTAAAATACAGGAGATTATGTAAATTTATAGCCAATCAGGCAGCTCCTACAGAGAGAGAAATAGAGTTAACATTTCCAGTTGATGAGAAATCATGGGAAAAGTTTGAAGGTCATTGATCACCTGATTCAAGGACTGTGCCACTCTCAGAGACCAGCCTATGCTAATTTCAGGGACAGGCCCAAGCCGAGACTGGTTCTGTGCCAGTACTGTTCCTGCCCTAGCGAAGTCCCTGCTGGTACTGGGACCCCACCTCAGTAGAGACTAGTCTGCATGTCTACAGTAAGCTCAATTGTACTCTGTAAGCAAACTTGCCAAGCTGTGTCAGGCCAGTCCTGTTTCTGCTTGCACTGAATGACAAGGTTCTCACATCCTATACAATGGCATCTCCTGTCTCTCTCTCTCTCTCTCTCTCTCTCTCTCTCTCTCTCTCTCTCTTTTCTTTTGCAGCTCATCTTTGTGGCAAAAGACAATAGGGAAGCACTGAAATCCTTCACGATGCCGTTTTACTTGATGAGGGGCTGTGAGATCAAGCAGCCCATGCTCGGAGCTAACTACATCAAAGGCACAATTCATGCTGAGCCACATGGTAAGCAGGGGTAGTGGGAATCTGTCCTGTGCGCTTTCAGGGAGAAGCCTTTGATGTCATTTACCCTGCTTGTTTACAATCAGTGGAAGCAATTGAGTGAGAAACAACCATTTTGCTTTTACAGTATTGGGGAGGAACTGGAGCAGGAAGTGGATCAACTGGCTGATACCATGGAGGCAAAGGAGGAGTCAGAACAGAGGCTGGGGCAGTAGCATTCTGTGTTGGTCATGCACAGACGGGAGCTGGCCAGTGTCTCTACAATATTGTACTGCAACAGCATGCATGTATCCTGGGGCTTGAGGGAACTGGTACGAGAGATGGAAGAGAAGCTATTGCAAGAGTTTCTCTGGGTGTGTCTGCTGAGGGCAGATGTATCTGTTGGAAGAGGGTGATGCTGTTAGCTGTGTTGGGTCTGTAGGTAGTTCAGGTACGATAGAGCAGAGGAGATGTCAGAGGGTGACGTTTGCAATCCTGAGTCAGGCTGCTGAGGGCATGAGCTTCGTTGGAGTGATGGTCATGTTTCGCGGGTAGTCCTGCTGATAGGGTTGTGGAATCCCGTAAAATTCTCCTGTGATATTTACAGAACACCTTTCCCCTACTGTTGTTCATCTGCATCCTACAAACACTGGCTGGCGAAAAGCCTGGGACATGTTGTGAGCAGTTATTGGGTTTGCAAGTCTTCGGAGAATAATGCTAAATGGAATGATGCAATGAGTAGCTTGCAGGGATATATGTCAGGAGAGAAATTAATGCGGAAGGATGAATAGACAAGGATTTGTCCAAGTCTCCTGTCCCTCTGAACTTGTGCCCTCATCTTGCAATTCCATTCTTTTCCCATCGGTTCAGTTCCTTCCCAACTATATCCACAATACTTCACGTCCCCTCAATCCCCTCAAAAACTCCCAAATGCCAGGCCCTGACCATCTCATTTTCACTGTGGATATCCTGCCCAATACACTTCTATCCCCCCATCAAGAAGGCCTTAAAACTCTCTGCTTCTTTCTCAAAAAAAGACTTAACCAATTCCCCTCCACTACCACCCACCTCTGATCCAGTTCCCCTCCACCAGCACCCACCTCTGATCCAGTTCCCCTCCACCAGCACCCACCTCTGATCCAGTTCCCCTCCACCAGCACCCACCTCTGCTCCAATTCCCCTCCACCATCACCCACCTCTGATCCAGTTCCCCTCCACCATCACCCACCTCTGATCCAGTTCCCTTACACTATCACCCACCTCTGCTACAGTTCCCCTCCATCACCCACCACTCACCTCTGAACCAGTTCCTCTCCACCATCACCCACCTCTGATCCAGTTCCCCTCCAGTACCTCCCAGCTCTGATCCAGTTCCCCTCCACTACCACCCACCTCTGATCCAGTTCCACTCCACTACCACCCTCCTCTGATCCAGTTCCCCTCCACCATCACCCACCTCTGATCCAGTTCCCCTCCACCACCCACCTCAGATCCAGTTCCCCTCCACCATCACCCACCTCTGATACAGTTCCTCTCCACCATCACCCACCTCTGATCCAGTTCCCCTCCACTACCTCCCAGCTCTGATCCAGTTCCCCTCCACTACCATCCACCTCTGATCCAGTTCCCCTCCACTATCACCCACCTCTGATCCAGTTCCCCTCCACCATCACCCACCTCTGATCCAGTTCTCCTCCGCTACCACCCACATCTGATCCAGTTCCCCTCCATCATAACCCACCTCTGATCCAGTTCCCCTCCACTATCACCCACCTCTGATCCAGTTCCCCTCCACCATCACCCACCTCTGATCCAGTTCCTCTCCACCATCACCCACCTCTGATCCAGTTCCCCTCCATCATCACCCAGCTCTGATCCAGTTCCCCTCAATCATCACCCATCTCTGAACCACTTCCCCTCCACCATCACCCACCTCTGATCGAGTTCCCCTCCAACATCACCCACCTCTGATCCAGTTCCCCTCCACCACCCACCTCTGATCCAGTTCCCCTCCACCATCACCCACCTCTGATCCAGTTCCCCTCCACTATCAACCACATCTGATCCAGTTCCCCTCCGTCATCACCCACCTCTGATCCAGTTCCCCTCCACCATCAACCACCTCTGATCCAGTTCCCCTCCACCATTACCCACCTCTGATCCAGTTCCCCTCCAGCATCACCCACAACTGATCCAGTTCCCCTACACTATCACCCACCTCTGATCCACTTCCCCTCCTTCACCCACCACTCACCTCTGATCCAGTTCCCCTCCACCAGCACCCACCTCTGATCCAATTCCCTCCACCATCACCCACCTCTGATCCAATTCCCCTCCGCTATCACGCACCTCTGATCCAGTTCGCCTCCACTACCTCCCAGCTCTGATCCAGTTCCCCTCCACTACCACCCACCTCTCATCCAGTTCCCTTCCACTACCACCCACCTCTGATCCAGTTCCCCTCCACCACCCACCTCTGATCCAGTTCCCCTCCACCATCACTCACCTCTGATCCAGTTCCCCTCCACTATCAACCACATCTGATCCAGTTCCCCTCCACCATTACCCACCTCTGATCCAGTTCCCCTCCACCATCACCCACCTCTGATCCAGTTCCCCTACACTATCACCCTCCTCTGATCCAGTTCTACTCCATCACCCACCACTCACCTCTGAAACAGTTCCTCTCCACCATCACCCACCTCTGATCCAGTTCCCCTCCACTACCTCCCAGCTCTGATCCAGTTCCCCTCCACTACCACCCACCTCTGATCCAGTTCCCCTCCGTCATCACCCACCTCTGATCCAGTTCCCCTCCACCATCAACCACCTCTGATCCAGTTCCCCTCCACCATTACCCACCTCTGATCCAGTTCCCCTCCAGCATCACCCACAACTGATCCAGTTCCCCTACACTATCACCCACCTCTGATCCACTTCCCCTCCTTCACCCACCACTCACCTCTGAACCAGTTCCCCTCCACCATCACCCACCTTTCATCCAGTTCCCCTCCACCATCACCCACCTCTGATCCAGTTCCCCTCCACCAGCACCCATCTCTGATCCAATTCCCTCCACCATCACCCACCTCTGATCCAATTCCCCTCCGCTATCACGCACCTCTGATCCAGTTCGCCTCCACTACCTCCCAGCTCTGATCCAGTACCCCTCCACTACCACCCACCTCTCATCCAGTTCCCCTCCACTACCACCCACCTCTGATCCAGTTCCCCTCCACCACCCACCTCTGATCCAGTTCCCCTCCACCATCACTCACCTCTGATCCAGTTCCCCTCCACTGTCAACCACATCTGATCCAGTTCCCCTCCACCATTACCCACCTCTGATCCAGTTCCCCTCCACCATCACCCACCTCTGATCCAGTTCCCCTACACTATCACCCTCCTCTGATCCAGTTCTACTCCATCACCCACCACTCACCTCTGAAACAGTTCCTCTCCACCATCACCCACCTCTGATCCAGTTCCCCTCCACTACCTCCCAGCTCTGATCCAGTTCCCCTCCACCACCACCCACCTCTGATCCAGTTCCCCTCCACCATCACCCACCTCTGATCCAGTTCCCCTCCACCACCCACCTCAGATCCAGTTCCCCTCCACCATCACCCACCTCTGATACAGTTCCTCTCCACCATCACCCACCTCTGATCCAGTTCCCCTCCACTGCCTCCCAGCTCTGATCCAGTTCCCCTCCACTACCACCCACCTCTGATCCAGTTCCCCTCCACTATCACCCACCTCTGATCCAGTTCATCTCCACCATCACACACCTCTGATCCAGTTCCCCTCCACTACCTCCCAGCTCTGATCCAGTTCCCCTCCACTACCACCCACCTCTGATCCAGTTCCTCTCCACTATCACCCACCTCTGATCCAGTTCCCCTCCACCATCACCCACCTCTGATCCAGTTCCCCTCCACTACCACCCACCTCTGATCCAGTTCCCCTCCACCATCACCCACCTCTGATCCAGTTCCCCTCCATCACCCACCACTCACCTCTGAACCAGTTCCTCTCCACCATCACCCACCTCATATCCAGTTCCCCTCCACTACCTCCCAGCTCTGATCCAGTTCCCCTCCACTACCACCCACCTCTGATCCAGTTCCCCTCCACTACCACCCACCTCTGATCCAGTTCCCCTCCACCATCACCCACCTCTGATCCAGTTCCCCTCCACCACCCACCTCAGATCCAGTTCCCCTCCACCATCACCCACCTCTGATACAGTTCCTCTCCACCATCACCCACCTCTGATCCAGTTCCCCTCCACTACCTCCCAGCTCTGATCCAGTTCCCCTCCACTACCATCCACCTCTGATCCAGTTCCCCTCCACCATCACCCACCTATGATCCAGTTCCCCTCCACCATCACCCACCTCTGATCCAGTTCCCCTCCTCCACCCACCTCTGATCCAGTTCCCCTCCACCATCACCCACCTCTGATCCAGTTCCCCTCCACCATCACCCACCTCTGATCCAGTTCCCCTCCACCATCACCCACAACTGATCCAGTTCCCCTACACTATCACCCACCTCTGATCCAGTTCCCCTCCATCACCCACCACTCACCTCTGAACCAGTTCCCCTCCACCATCACCCACCTTTCATCCAGTTCCCCTCCACCATCACCCACCTCTGATCCAGTTCCCCTCCACCAGCACCCACCTCTGATCCAATTCCCTCCACCATCACCCACCTCTGATCCAATTCCCCTCCGCTATCACGCACCTCTGATCCAGTTCCCCTACACTATCACCCACCTCTGATCCAGTTCCCCTCCATCACCCACCACTCACCTCTGAACCAGTTCCTCTCCACCATCACCCACCTCATATCCAGTTCCCCTCCACTACCTCCCAGCTCTGATCCAGTTCCCCTCCACTACCACCCACCTCTGATCCAGTTCCCCTCCACTACCACCCACCTCTGATCCAGTTCCCCTCCACCATCACCCACCTCTGATCCAGTTCCCCTCCACCACCCACCTCAGATCCAGTTCCCCTCCACCATCACCCACCTCTGATACAGTTCCTCTCCACCATCACCCACCTCTGATCCAGTTCCCCTCCACTACCTCCCAGCTCTGATCCAGTTCCCCTCCACTACCATCCACCTCTGATCCCGTTCCCCTCCACTATCACCCACCTCTGATCCAGTTCCCCTCCACCATCACCCACCTCTGATCCAGTTCCTCTCCACCATCACCCACCTCTGATCCAGTTCCCCTCCATCATCACGCAGCTCTGATCCAGTTCCCCTCAATCATCACCCATCTCTGAACCACTTCCCCTCCACCATCACCCACCTCTGACCCAGTTCCCCTCCACCATCACCCACCTCTGATCCAGTTCCCCTCCACCACCCACCTCAGATCCAGTTCCCCTCCAGCATCACCCACCTCTGATACAGTTCCTCTCCACCATCACCCACCTCTGATCCAGTTCCCCTCCACTACCTCCCAGCTCTGATCCAGTTCCCCTCCACTACCACCCACCTCTGATCCAGTTCCCCTCCACTATCACCCACCTCTGATCCAGTTCACCTCCACCATCACACACCTCTGATCCAGTTCCCCTCCACTACCTCCCAGCTCTGATCCAGTTCCCCTCCACTACCACCCACCTCTGATCCAGTTCCTCTCCACTATCACCCACCTCTGATCCAGTTCCCCTCCACCATCACCCACCTCTGATCCAGTTCCCCTCCACTACCACCCACCTCTGATCCAGTTCCCCTCCACCATCACCCACCTCTGATCCAGTTCCCCTGCACCATCACCCACCTCTGATCCAGTTCCCCTCCACTACCAACCACGTCTGATCCAGTTCCCCTCCACTATTACCCACCTCTGATCCAGTTCCCCTCCACCATTACCCACCTCTGATCCAGTTCCCCTCCACCATCACCCACCTCTGATCCAGTTCCCCTACACTATCACCCACCTCTGATCCAGTTCCCCTCCATCACCCACCACTCACCTCTGAACCAGTTCCTCTCCACCATCACCCACCTCATATCCAGTTCCCCTCCACTACCTCCCAGCTCTGTTCCAGTTCCCCTCCACTACCACCCACCTCTGATCCAGTTCCCCTCCACTACCACCCACCTCTGATCCAGTTCCCCTCCACCATCACCCACCTCTGATCCAGTTCCCCTCCACCACCCACCTCAGATCCAGTTCCCCTCCACCACCCACCTCAGATCCAGTTCCCCTCCACCATCACCCACCTCTGATACAGTTCCTCTCCACCATCACCCACCTCTGATCCAGTTCCCCTCCACTACCTCCCAGCTCTGATCCAGTTCCCCTCCACTACCATCCACCTCTGATCCAGTTCCCCTCCACCATCACCCACCTCTGATCCAGTTCCCCTCCTCCACCCACCTCTGAGTCAGTTCCCCTCCACCATCACCCACCTCTGATCCAGTTCCCCTCCACCATCACCCACCTCTGATCCAGTTCCCCTCCACCATCACCCACCTCTGATCCAGTTCCCCTCCACCATCACCCACCTCTGATCCAGTTCCCCTCCACCATCACCCACAACTGATCCAGTTCCCCTACACTATCACCCACCTCTGATCCAGTTCCCCTCCATCACCCACCACTCACCTCTGAACCAGTTCCCCTCCACCATCACCCACTTTTGATCCAGTTCCCCTCCATCATCACCCTCCTCTGATTCAGTTCCCCTCCACCATCACCCACCTCTGATCCAGTTCCCGTCCACCATCACCCACCTCTGATCCAGTTCCCCTCCACCATCACCCACCTCTGATCCAGTTCCCCTCCACCATCACCCACCTCTGATCCAATTCCCCTCCACCATCAACCACCTCTGATCCAGTTCCCCTCCACCACCCACCTCAGATCCAGTTCCCCTCCACCATCACCCACCTCTGATACAGTTCCTCTCCACCATCACCCACCTCTGATCCAGTTCCCCTCCACCATTACCCACCTCTGACCCAGTTCCCCTCCACCACCCACCTCTGATCCAGTTCCCCTCCACCATCACCCACCTCTGATCGAGTTCCCCTCCACTATCAACCACATCTGATCCAGTTCCCCTCCGTCATCACCCACCTCTGATCCAGTTCCCCTCCACGATCACCCACCTCTGATCCAGTTCCCCTCCACCATCACCCACCTCTGATCCAGTTCCCCTCCACCATTTCCCACCTCTGATCCAGTTCCCCTCCACCATCACCCACAACTGATCCAGTTCCCCTACACTATCACCCACCTCTGATCCAGTTCCCCTCCGTCACCCACCACTCACCTCTGAACCAGTTCCCCTCCACCATCACCCACCTCTGATCCAGTTACCCTCCACCAGCACCCACCTCTGATCCAATTCCCTCCACCATCACCCACCTCTGATCCAATTCCCCTCCGCTATCACGCACCTCTGATCCAGTTCGCCTCCACTACCTCCCAGCTCTGATCCAGTTCCCCTCCACTACCACCCACCTCTCATCCAGTTCCCCTCCACTACCACCCACCTCTGATCCAGTTCCCCTCCACCATTACCCACCTCTGATCCAGTTCCCCTCCACCATCACCCATCTCTGATCCAGTTCCCCTCCACTACCTCCCAGCTCTGATCCAGTTCCCCTCCACTACCACCCACCTCTGATCCAGTTCCCCTCCACTATCACCCACCTTGATCCAGTTCCCCTGGACTATCACCCACCAGCCACCTCTGATCGAATTTCCCTCCATCACCCACCTCCGAACAGTTCCCCTTCATCACCCACCACCCACCTCTGATCCAGTTCCCCTCCACTACCACCCACCTCTGATCCAGTTCCCCTCCAGCATCACCCACCTCTGATCCAGTTCCCCTCCACCATCACCCACCTGTGATCCAGTTCCCCTCCATCATCACCCACCTCTGATCCAGTTCCCCTTCACCATTACTGAGCTCTGATCCAGTTCCCCTCCACCACCCACCTCAGATCCAGTTCCCCTCCAGCATCACCCACCTCTGATACAGTTCCTCTCCACCATCACCCACCTCTGATCCAGTTCCCCTCCACTACCTCCCAGCTCTGATCCAGTTCCCCTCCACTACCACCCACCTCTGATCCAGTTCCCCTCCACTATCACCCACCTCTGATCCAGTTCACCTCCACCATCACACACCTCTGATCCAGTTCCCCTCCACTACCTCCCAGCTCTGATCCAGTTCCCCTCCACTACCACCCACCTCTGATCCAGTTCCTCTCCACTATCACCCACCTCTGATGCAGTTCCCCTCCACCATCACCCACCTCTGATCCAGTTCCCCTCCACTACCACCCACCTCTGATCCAGTTCCCCTCCACCATCACCCACCTCTGATCCAGTTCCCCTGCACCATCACCCACCTCTGATCCAGTTCCCCTGCACCATCACCCACCTCTGATCCAGTTCCCCTCCACTACCAACCACGTCTGATCCAGTTCCCCTCCACTATTACCCACCTCTGATCCAGTTCCCCTCCACCATTACCCACCTCTGATCCAGTTCCCCTCCACCATCACCCACCTCTGATCCAGTTCCCCTCCTCCACCCACCTCTGATCCAGTTCCCCTCCACCATCACCCACCTCTGATCCAGTTCCCCTCCACCATCACCCACCTCTGATCCAGTTCCCCTCCACCATCACCCACAACTGATCCAGTTCCCCTACACTATCACCCACCTCTGATCCAGTTCCCCTCCATCACCCACCACTCACCTCTGAACCAGTTCCCCTCCACCATCACCCACCTTTCATCCAGTTCCCCTCCACCATCACCCACCTCTGATCCAGTTCCCCTCCACCAGCACCCACCTCTGATCCAATTCCCTCCCCCATCACCCACCTCTGATCCAATTCCCCTCCGCTATCACGCACCTCTGATCCAGTTCCCCTACACTATCACCCACCTCTGATCCAGTTCCCCTCCATCACCCACCACTCACCTCTGAACCAGTTCCTCTCCACCATCACCCACCTCATATCCAGTTCCCCTCCACTACCTCCCAGCTCTGATCCAGTTCCCCTCCACTACCACCCACCTCTGATCCAGTTCCCCTCCACTACCACCCACCTCTGATCCAGTTCCCCTCCACCATCACCCACCTCTGATCCAGTTCCCCTCCACCACCCACCTCAGATCCAGTTCCCCTCCACCATCACCCACCTCTGATACAGTTCCTCTCCACCATCACCCACCTCTGATCCAGTTCCCCTCCACTACCTCCCAGCTCTGATCCAGTTCCCCTCCACTACCATCCACCTCTGATCCCGTTCCCCTCCACTATCACCCACCTCTGATCCAGTTCCCCTCCACCATCACCCACCTCTGATCCAGTTCCTCTCCACCATCACCCACCTCTGATCCAGTTCCCCTCCATCATCACGCAGCTCTGATCCAGTTCCCCTCAATCATCACCCATCTCTGAACCACTTCCCCTCCACCATCACCCACCTCTGACCCAGTTCCCCTCCACCATCACCCACCTCTGATCCAGTTCCCCTCCACCACCCACCTCAGATCCAGTTCCCCTCCAGCATCACCCACCTCTGATACAGTTCCTCTCCACCATCACCCACCTCTGATCCAGTTCCCCTCCACTACCTCCCAGCTCTGATCCAGTTCCCCTCCACTACCACCCACCTCTGATCCAGTTCCCCTCCACTATCACCCACCTCTGATCCAGTTCACCTCCACCATCACACACCTCTGATCCAGTTCCCCTCCACTACCTCCCAGCTCTGATCCAGTTCCCCTCCACTACCACCCACCTCTGATCCAGTTCCTCTCCACTATCACCCACCTCTGATCCAGTTCCCCTCCACCATCACCCACCTCTGATCCAGTTCCCCT
Source organism: Mobula birostris (assembly GCF_030028105.1). NCBI lineage: Eukaryota > Metazoa > Chordata > Chondrichthyes > Myliobatiformes > Myliobatidae > Mobula > Mobula birostris. Next base: position 5,458,661 of record NC_092393.1, read on the forward strand.
CCACTACCACCCACCTCTGATCCAGTTCCCCTCCACCATCACCCACCTCTGATCCAGTTCCCCTGCACCATCACCCACCTCTGATCCAGTTCCCCTCCACTACCAACCACGTCTGATCCAGTTCCCCTCCACTATTACCCACCTCTGATCCAGTTCCCCTCCACCATTACCCACCTCTGATCCAGTTCCCCTCCACCATCACCCACCTCTGATCCAGTTCCCCTACACTATCACCCACCTCTGATCCAGTTCCCCTCCATCACCCACCACTCACCTCTGAACCAGTTCCTCTCCACCATCACCCACCTCATATCCAGTTCCCCTCCACTACCTCCCAGCTCTGTTCCAGTTCCCCTCCACTACCACCCACCTCTGATCCAGTTCCCCTCCACTACCACCCACCTCTGATCCAGTTCCCCTCCACCATCACCCACCTCTGATCCAGTTCCCCTCCACCACCCACCTCAGATCCAGTTCCCCTCCACCATCACCCACCTCTGATACAGTTCCTCTCCACCATCACCCACCTCTGATCCAGTTCCCCTCCACTACCTCCCAGCTCTGATCCAGTTCCCCTCCACTACCATCCACCTCTGATCCAGTTCCCCTCCACCATCACCCACCTATGATCCAGTTCCCCTCCACCATCACCCACCTCTGATCCAGTTCCCCTCCTCCACCCACCTCTGAGTCAGTTCCCCTCCACCATCACCCACCTCTGATCCAGTTCCCCTCCACCATCACCCACCTCTGATCCAGTTCCCCTCCACCATCACCCACCTCTGATCCAGTTCCCCTCCACCATCACCCACCTCTGATCCAGTTCCCCTCCACCATCACCCACAACTGATCCAGTTCCCCTACACTATCACCCACCTCTGATCCAGTTCCCCTCCATCACCCACCACTCACCTCTGAACCAGTTCCCCTCCACCATCACCCACTTTTGATCCAGTTCCCCTCCATCATCACCCTCCTCTGATTCAGTTCCCCTCCACCATCACCCACCTCTGATCCAGTTCCCGTCCACCATCACCCACCTCTGATCCAGTTCCCCTCCACCATCACCCACCTCTGATCCAGTTCCCCTCCACCATCACCCACCTCTGATCCAATTCCCCTCCACCATCAACCACCTCTGATCCAGTTCCCCTCCACCACCCACCTCAGATCCAGTTCCCCTCCACCATCACCCACCTCTGATACAGTTCCTCTCCACCATCACCCACCTCTGATCCAGTTCCCCTCCACCATTACCCACCTCTGACCCAGTTCCCCTCCACCACCCACCTCTGATCCAGTTCCCCTCCACCATCACCCACCTCTGATCGAGTTCCCCTCCACTATCAACCACATCTGATCCAGTTCCCCTCCGTCATCACCCACCTCTGATCCAGTTCCCCTCCACGATCACCCACCTCTGATCCAGTTCCCCTCCACCATCACCCACCTCTGATCCAGTTCCCCTCCACCATTTCCCACCTCTGATCCAGTTCCCCTCCACCATCACCCACAACTGATCCAGTTCCCCTACACTATCACCCACCTCTGATCCAGTTCCCCTCCGTCACCCACCACTCACCTCTGAACCAGTTCCCCTCCACCATCACCCACCTCTGATCCAGTTACCCTCCACCAGCACCCACCTCTGATCCAATTCCCTCCACCATTTCCCACCTCTGATCCAATTCCCCTCCGCTATCACGCACCTCTGATCCAGTTCGCCTCCACTACCTCCCAGCTCTGATCCAGTTCCCCTCCACTACCACCCACCTCTCATCCAGTTCCCCTCCACTACCACCCACCTCTGATCCAGTTCCCCTCCACCATTACCCACCTCTGATCCAGTTCCCCTCCACCATCACCCATCTCTGATCCAGTTCCCCTCCACTACCTCCCAGCTCTGATCCAGTTCCCCTCCACTACCACCCACCTCTGATCCAGTTCCCCTCCACTATCACCCACCTTGATCCAGTTCCCCTGGACTATCACCCACCAGCCACCTCTGATCGAATTTCCCTCCATCACCCACCTCCGAACAGTTCCCCTTCATCACCCACCACCCACCTCTGATCCAGTTCCCCTCCACTACCACCCACCTCTGATCCAGTTCCCCTCCAGCATCACCCACCTCTGATCCAGTTCCCCTCCACCATCACCCACCTGTGATCCAGTTCCCCTCCATCATCACCCACCTCTGATCCAGTTCCCCTTCACCATTACTGAGCTCTGATCCAGTTCCCCTCCACCACCCACCTCAGATCCAGTTCCCCTCCAGCATCACCCACCTCTGATACAGTTCCTCTCCACCATCACCCACCTCTGATCCAGTTCCCCTCCACTACCTCCCAGCTCTGATCCAGTTCCCCTCCACTACCACCCACCTCTGATCCAGTTCCCCTCCACTATCACCCACCTCTGATCCAGTTCACCTCCACCATCACACACCTCTGATCCAGTTCCCCTCCACTACCTCCCAGCTCTGATCCAGTTCCCCTCCACTACCACCCACCTCTGATCCAGTTCCTCTCCACTATCACCCACCTCTGATGCAGTTCCCCTCCACCATCACCCACCTCTGATCCAGTTCCCCTCCACTACCACCCACCTCTGATCCAGTTCCCCTCCACCATCACCCACCTCTGATCCAGTTCCCCTGCACCATCACCCACCTCTGATCCAGTTCCCCTCCACTACCAACCACGTCTGATCCAGTTCCCCTCCACTATTACCCACCTCTGATCCAGTTCCCCTCCACCATTACCCACCTCTGATCCAGTTCCCCTCCACCATCACCCACCTCTGATCCAGTTCCCCTACACTATCACCCACCTCTGATCCAGTTCCCCTCCATCACCCACCACTCACCTCTGAACCAGTTCCTCTCCACCATCACCCACCTCATATCCAGTTCCCCTCCACTACCTCCCAGCTCTGTTCCAGTTCCCCTCCACTACCACCCACCTCTGATCCAGTTCCCCTCCACTACCACCCACCTCTGATCCAGTTCCCCTCCACCATCACCCACCTCTGGTCCAGTTCCCCTCCACCACCCACCTCAGATCCAGTTCCCCTCCACCATCACCCACCTCTGATACAGTTCCTCTCCACCATCACCCACCTCTGATCCAGTTCCCCTCCACTACCTCCCAGCTCTGATCCAGTTCCCCTCCACTACCATCCACCTCTGATCCAGTTCCCCTCCACCATCACCCACCTATGATCCAGTTCCCCTCCACCATCACCCACCTCTGATCCAGTTCCCCTCCTCCACCCACCTCTGAGTCAGTTCCCCTCCACCATCACCCACCTCTGATCCAGTTCCCCTCCACCATCACCCACCTCTGATCCAGTTCCCCTCCACCATCACCCACCTCTGATCCAGTTCCCCTCCACCATCACCCACAACTGATCCAGTTCCCCTACACTATCACCCACCTCTGATCCAGTTCCCCTCCATCACCCACCACTCACCTCTGAACCAGTTCCCCTCCACCATCACCCACTTTTGATCCAGTTCCCCTCCATCATCACCCTCCTCTGATTCAGTTCCCCTCCACCATCACCCACCTCTGATCCAGTTCCCGTCCACCATCACCCACCTCTGATCCAGTTCCCCTCCACCATCACCCACCTCTGATCCAGTTCCCCTCCACCATCACCCACCTCTGATCCAGATCCCCTCCACCATCACCCACCTCTGATCCAGTTCCCCTCCACCATCACCCACCTCTGATCCAGTTCCCCTCCACCATCACCCACCTCTGATCCAGTTCCCCTCCACCATCACCCACCTCTGATCCAGTTCCCCTCCATTATCACCCACCTCTGATTCAATTCCCCTCCATCATCATCCATCTCTAATCCATTTCCCCTCCATGATCACCCACCTCTGATCCAGTTCCCCTCCATCATCACCCACCTCTGATCCAATTCCCCTCCACCATCAACCACCTCTGATCCAGTTCCCCTCCACCACCCACCTCAGATCCAGTTCCCCTCCACCATCACCCACCTCTGATACAGTTCCTCTCCACCATCACCCACCTCTGATCCAGTTCCCCTCCACCATTACCCACCTCTGACCCAGTTCCCCTCCACCACCCACCTCTGATCCAGTTCCCCTCCACCATCACCCACCTCTGATCGAGTTCCCCTCCACTATCAACCACATCTGATCCAGTTCCCCTCCGTCATCACCCACCTCTGATCCAGTTCCCCTCCACGATCACCCACCTCTGATCCAGTTCCCCTCCACCATCACCCACCTCTGATCCAGTTCCCCTCCACCATTTCCCACCTCTGATCCAGTTCCCCTCCACCATCACCCACAACTGATCCAGTTCCCCTACACTATCACCCACCTCTGATCCAGTTCCCCTCCGTCACCCACCACTCACCTCTGAACCAGTTCCCCTCCACCATCACCCACCTCTGATCCAGTTACCCTCCACCAGCACCCACCTCTGATCCAATTCCCTCCACCATCACCCACCTCTGATCCAATTCCCCTCCGCTATCACGCACCTCTGATCCAGTTCGCCTCCACTACCTCCCAGCCCTGATCCAGTTCCCCTCCACTACCACCCACCTCTCATCCAGTTCCCCTCCACTACCACCCACCTCTGATCCAGTTCCCCTCCACCATCACCCACCTCTGATCCAGTTCCCGTCCACTATCAACCACATCTGATCCAGTTCCCCTCCACCATTACCCACCTCTGATCCAGTTCCCCTCCACCATCACCCATCTCTGATCCAGTTCCCCTCCACTACCTCCCAGCTCTGATCCAGTTCCCCTCCACTACCACCCACCTCTGATCCAGTTCCCCTCCACTATCACCCACCTTGATCCAGTTCCCCTGGACTATCACCCACCAGCCACCTCTGATCGAATTTCCCTCCATCACCCACCTCCGAACAGTTCCCCTTCATCACCCACCACCCACCTCTGATCCAGTTCCCCTCCACTACCACCCACCTCTGATCCAGTTCCCCTCCAGCATCACCCACCTCTGATCCAGTTCCCCTCCACCATCACCCACCTGTGATCCAGTTCCCCTCCATCATCACCCACCTCTGATCCAGTTCCCCTTCACCATTACTGAGCTCTGATCCAGTTCCCCTCCACCATCACCCACCTCTGATCCAGTTCCCCTCCACCAGCACCCACCTCTGATCCAGTTCCCCTCCACCAGCACCCACCTCTGATCCAGTTCCCCTCCACCATCACCCACCTCTGATCCAGTTCCCCTCCACCATCACCCAGCTCTGATCCAGTTCTCCTCCGCCATCACCCACCCCTGATCCAGTTCCCCTCCTTCATCACCCACCTCTGATCCAGTTTCCCTCCGCCATCACCCACCTCTGATCCAGTTACCCTCCACCATCACCCACCCCTGATCCAGTTCCCCTCCTTCATCAACCACCTCTGATCCAGTTCCCCTCCACTACCACCCACCTCTGATCCAGTTTCCCTCCACCATCACTCACGTCTGATCCAGTTCCCCTCCATCATCACCCACCTCTAATCCAGTTCCCCTCCTCCATCACCCACCTCTGATCCAGTTCCCCTCCTATATCACCCAAAGCTGATACAGTTCCCTTCCACTATCACCCACCTTTCATCCAGTTCCCCTCCACCATCACCCATTTCTGATCCAGTTCCCCTCCACTATCACCCACCTGTGATCCAGTTGCCCTCCACCATCACCCACCTCTGATCCAGTTCCCCTGCACCATCACCCACCTCTGATCCAGTTCCCCTCCATCATCACCCACCTCTGATTCAGTTCCCCTCCATCATCATCCATCTCTAATCCAGTTCCCCTGCATCATCACCCACGTCTGATCCAGTTCCCCTCCATCATCACCCACCTCTGATCCAATTCCCCTCCGCCGTCACGCAACTCTGATCCAGTTCCCCTCCACTACCACCCACATCTCATCCAGTTCCCCGCCACTACCACCCACCTCTGATCCAGTTCCCCTCCACTACCACCCACCTCTGATCCAGTTCCCCTCCACTATCACCCACCTCGATCCAGTTCCCCTCCACTATCACCCACCAGCCGCCTCTGATCCAATTCCCCTCCACCATCACCCACCTCTGAACAGTTCCCCTCCGTTCCCCACCACCCACCTCTGATCCAGTTCCCCTCCACTACCACCCACCTCTGATTCAGTTCCTCTCCTCTACCACCCACCTCTGATCCCGTTCCCCTCCACCATCACCCACCTCTGATCCAGTTCCCCTCCACCGCCACCCAACTCTGATCCAGTTGCCCTCCATCACCCACCACCCACCTCTTATCCAGTCCCCCTCCACCATCACCCACCTCTGATCCAGTTCCCCTCCACTATCACCCACCTCTGATCCAGTTCCCCTCCAGTATCACCCATCTCTGATACAGTTGCCCTCCACTACCACCCACCAATGATCCAGTTACCCTCCATCATCACCCACCTCTGATCCAGTACCCCTCCACTATCACCCACCACCCACCTCTGATCCAGTTCCCCTCCACTATCACCCACCTCTGATCCAGTTCCCCTCCACTATCACTCATCTCTGATACAGTTGTCCTCCACTACCACCCACCAATGATCCAGTTCCCCTCCACCATAACCCACCTATGATCCAGTTCCCCTCCACCACCCACCTCTGCTCCAGTTCCCCTCCACCGTCACCCACTTCTGATCCAGTTCCCCTCCACTATCACCCACCTGCGATCCAGTTCCCCTCCATCAACCACCTCTGATCCAGTTCCCCTCCACCATCACCCACTTTTGATCCAGTTCCCCTCCACCATCACCCACCTCTGATCCAGTTCCCCTCCACCATCACCCACCTCTGATCCAGTTCCCCTCCACCATTACTCACCTCTGATCCAGTTCCCCTCCACCCTCACCCACCTCTGATCCAGTTCCCCTACACTTTCACCCACCTCTGATCCAGTTCCCCTCCACCAGCACCCACCTCTGATCCAGTTCCCCTCCACCAGCACCCACCTCTGATCCAGTTCCCCTCCACCATCACCCACCTCTGATCCAGTTCCCCTCCACCATCACCCAGCTCTGATCCAGTTCTCCTCCACCATCACCCACCCCTGATCCAGTTCCCCTCCTTCATCACCCACCTCTGATCCAGTTTCCCTCCGCCATCACCCACCTCTGATCCAGTTACCCTCCACCATCACCCACCCCTGATCCAGTTCCCCTCCTTCATCAACCACCTCTGATCCAGTTCCCCTCCACTACCACCCACCTCTGATCCAGTTTCCCTCCACCATCACTCACGTCTGATCCAGTTCCCCTCCATCATCACCCACCTCTAATCCAGTTCCCCTCCTCCATCACCCACCTCTGATCCAGTTCCCCTCCTATATCACCCAAAGCTGATACAGTTCCCTTCCACTATCACCCACCTTTCATCCAGTTCCCCTCCACCATCACCCATTTCTGATCCAGTTCCCCTCCACTATCACCCACCTGTGATCCAGTTCCCCTCCACCATCACCCACCTCTGATCCAGTTCCCCTGCACCATCACCCACCTCTGATCCAGTTCCCCTCCATCATCACCCACCTCTGATTCAGTTCCCCTCCATCATCATCCATCTCTAATCCAGTTCCCCTGCATCATCACCCACGTCTGATCCAGTTCCCCTCCATCATCACCCACCTCTGATCCAATTCCCCTCCGCCGTCACGCAACTCTGATCCAGTTCCCCTCCACTACCACCCACATCTCATCCAGTTCCCCGCCACTACCACCCACCTCTGATCCAGTTCCCCTCCACTACCACCCACCTCTGATCCAGTTCCCCTCCACTATCACCCACCTCGATCCAGTTCCCCTCCACTATCACCCACCAGCCGCCTCTGATCCAATTCCCCTCCACCATCACCCACCTCTGAACAGTTCCCCTCCGTCCCCCACCACCCACCTCTGATCCAGTTCCCCTCCACTACCACCCACCTCTGATTCAGTTCCTCTCCTCTACCACCCACCTCTGATCCCGTTCCCCTCCACCATCACCCACCTCTGATCCAGTTCCCCTCCACCGCTACCCAACTCTGATCCAGTTGCCCTCCATCACCCACCACCCACCTCTTATCCAGTCCCCCTCCACCATCACCCACCTCTGATCCAGTTCCCCTCCACTATCACCCACCTCTGATCCAGTACCCCTCCAGTATCACCCATCTCTGATACAGTTGCCCTCCACTACCACCCACCAATGATCCAGTTACCCTCCATCATCACCCACCTCTGATCCAGTACCCCTCCACTATCACCCACCACCCACCTCTGATCCAGTTCCCCTCCACTATCACCCACCTCTGATCCAGTTCCCCTCCACTATCACTCATCTCTGATACAGTTGTCCTCCACTACCACCCACCAATGATCCAGTTCCCCTCCACCATAACCCACCTATGATCCAGTTCCCCTCCACCACCCACCTCTGCTCCAGTTCCCCTCCACCGTCACCCACTTCTGATCCAGTTCCCCTCCACTATCACCCACCTGCGATCCAGTTCCCCTCCATCAACCACCTCTGATCCAGTTCCCCTCCACCATCACCCACTTTTGATCCAGTTCCCCTCCACCATCACCCACCTCTGATCCAGTTCCCCTCCACCATCACCCACCTCTGATCCAGTTCCCCTCCACCATCACCCACCTCTGATCCAGTTCCCCTCCACTACCTCCCAGCTCTGATCCAGTTCCCCTCCACTACCACCCACCTCTGATCCAGTTCCCCTCCACTATCACCCACCTCTGATCCAGTTCCCCTCCACCATCACCCACCTCTGATCCAGTTCCTCTCCACCATCACCCACCTCTGATCCAGTTCCCCTCCACCATCACCCACCTCTGATCCAGTTCCCCTCCATCATCACCCACCTCTGATCCAGTTCCCCTCCACCATCACCCACCTCTGATCCAGTTCCCCTGCACCATCACCCACCTCTGATCCAGTTCCCCTCCACCACACACCTCTGATCCAGCTCCCCTCCACCATCACCCACCTCTGATCCAGTTCCCCTCCACCGTCGCCCACCTCTGATCCAGTTCCCCTCCATCATCACCCACCTCTGATCCAGTTCCCCTCCACTACCACCCACCTCTGATTCAGTTCCCCTCCTCTACCACCCACCTCTGATCCCGTTCCCCTCCACCATCACCCACCTCTGATCCAGTTCCCCTCCACCGCCACCCAACTCTGATCCAGTTGCCCTCCATCACCCACCACCCACCTCTTATCCAGTCCCCCTCCACCATCACCCACCTCTGATCCAGTTCCCCTCCACTATCACCCACCTCTGATCCAGTTCCCCTCCACTATCACCCATCTCTGATACAGTTGCCCTCCACTACCACCCACCAATGATCCAGTTACCCTCCATCATCACCCACCTCTGATCCAGTACCCCTCCACTATCACCCACCACCCACCTCTGATCCAGTTCCCCTCCACTATCACCCACCTCTGATCCAGTTCCCCTCCACTATCACTCATCTCTGATAAAGTTGCCCTCCACTACCACCCACCGCTAATCCAGTTCCCCTCCACCATTACCCACCTCTGACCCAGTTCCCCTCCATCATCACCCACCTCTGATCCAGTTCCTCTCCACCATCACCCACCTCTGATCCAGTTCCCCTCCATCATCACCCAGCTCTGATCCAGTTCCCCTCCATCATCACCCATCTCTGATCCAGTTCCCCTCCGCCATCACCCACCGCTAATCCAGTTCCCCTCCACCATTAGCCACCTCTGACCCAGTTCCCCTCCACCACCCACCTCTGATCCAGTTCCCCTCCACCATCACCCACCTCTGATTGAGTTCCCCTCGCCTATCAACCACATCTGATCCAGTTCCCCTCCGTCATCACCCACCTCCGATCCAGTTCCCCTCCACTATCACCCACCAGCCGCCTCTGATCCAATTCCCCTCCACCATCACCCACCTCTGAACAGTTCCCCTCCGTCCCCCACCACCCACCTCTGATCCAGTTCCCCTCCACTACCACCCACCTCTGATTCAGTTCTTCTCCTCTACCACCCACCTCTGATCCCGTTCCCCTCCACCATCACCCACCTCTGATCCAGTTCCCCTCCACCGCTACCCAACTCTGATCCAGTTGCCCTCCATCACCCACCACCCACCTCTTATCCAGTCCCCCTCCACCATCACCCACCTCTGATCCTGTTCCCCTCCACTATCACCCACCTCTGATCCAGTACCCCTCCAGTATCACCCATCTCTGATACAGTTGCCCTCCACTACCACCCACCAATGATCCAGTTACCCTCCATCATCACCCACCTCTGATCCAGTACCCCTCCACTATCACCCACCACCCACCTCTGATCCAGTTCCCCTCCACTATCACCCACCTCTGATCGAGTTCCCCTCCACTATCACTCATCTCTGATACAGTTGTCCTCCACTACCACCCACCAATGATCCAGTTCCCCTCCACCATAACCCACCTATGATCCAGTTCCCCTCCACCACCCACCTCTGCTCCAGTTCCCCTCCACCGTCACCCACTTCTGATCCAGTTCCCCTCCACTATCACCCACCTGCGATCCAGTTCCCCTCCATCAACCACCTCTGATCCAGTTCCCCTCCACCATCACCCACTTTTGATCCAGTTCCCCTCCACCATCACCCACCTCTGATCCAGTTCCCCTCCACCATCACCCACCTCTGATCCAGTTCCCCTCCACCATCACCCACCTCTGATCCAGTTCCCCTCCACTACCTCCCAGCTCTGATCCAGTTCCCCTCCACTACCACCCACCTCTGATCCAGTTCCCCTCCACTATCACCCACCTCTGATCCAGTTCCCCTCCACCATCACCCACCTCTGATCCAGTTCCTCTCCACCATCACCCACCTCTGATCCAGTTCCCCTCCACCATCACCCACCTCTGATCCAGTTCCCCTCCATCATCACCCACCTCTGATCCAGTTCCCCTCCACCATCACCCACCTCTGATCCAGTTCCCCTGCACCATCACCCACCTCTGATCCAGTTCCCCTCCACCACACACCTCTGATCCAGTTCCCCTCCACCATCACCCACCTCTGATCCAGTTCCCCTCCACCGTCGCCCACCTCTGATCCAGTTCCCCTCCATCATCACCCACCTCTGATCCAGTTCCCCTCCACTACCACCCACCTCTGATTCAGTTCCCCTCCTCTACCACCCACCTCTGATCCCGTTCCCCTCCACCATCACCCACCTCTGATCCAGTTCCCCTCCACCGCCACCCAACTCTGATCCAGTTGCCCTCCATCACCCACCACCCACCTCTTATCCAGTCCCCCTCCACCATCACCCACCTCTGATCCAGTTCCCCTCCACTATCACCCACCTCTGATCCAGTTCCCCTCCACTATCACCCATCTCTGATACAGTTGCCCTCCACTACCACCCACCAATGATCCAGTTACCCTCCATCATCACCCACCTCTGATCCAGTACCCCTCCACTATCACCCACCACCCACCTCTGATCCAGTTCCCCTCCACTATCACCCACCTCTGATCCAGTTCCCCTCCACTATCACTCATCTCTGATAAAGTTGCCCTCCACTACCACCCACCGCTAATCCAGTTCCCCTCCACCATTACCCACCTCTGACCCAGTTCCCCTCCATCATCACCCACCTCTGATCCAGTTCCTCTCCACCATCACCCACCTCTGATCCAGTTCCCCTCCATCATCACCCAGCTCTGATCCAGTTCCCCTCCATCATCACCCATCTCTGATCCAGTTCCCCTCCGCCATCACCCACCGCTAATCCAGTTCCCCTCCACCATTAGCCACCTCTGACCCAGTTCCCCTCCACCACGCACCTCTGATCCAGTTCCCCTCCACCATCACCCACCTCTGATTGAGTTCCCCTCGCCTATCAACCACATCTGATCCAGTTCCACTCCGTCATCACCCACCTCCGATCCAGTTCCCCTCCACCATCACCCACCTCTGATCCAGTTCCCCTCCACCATTACCCACCTCTGATCCAGTTCCCCTCCACCATCACCCACAACTGATCCAGCTCCGCTACACTATCACCCACCTCTGATCCAGTTCCCCTCCATCACCCACCACTCACCTCTGAACCAGTTCCTCTCCACCATCACCCACCTTTCATCCAGTTCCCCTCCACCAGCACCCACCTCTGATCCAACTTCCTCCACCATCACCCACCTCTGATCCAATTCCCCTCCGCTATCACGCACCTCTGATCCAGTTCGCCTCCAGTACCTCCCAGCTCTGATCCAGTTCCCCTCCACTACCACCCACCTCTCATCCAGTTCCCCTCCACTACCACCCACCTCTGATCCAGTTCCCCTCCACCATCACCCACCTCTGATCCAGTTCCCCTCCACTATCAACCACATCTGATCCAGTTCCCCTCCACCATTACTCACCTCTGATCCAGTTCCCCTCCACCCTCACCCACCTCTGATCCAGTTCCCCTACACTTTCACCCACCTCTGATCCAGTTCCCCTCTATCACCCACCACTCAGCTCTGAACCAGTTCCTCTCCACCATCACCCACCTCTGATCCAGTTCCCTTCCACTACCGCCCAGCTCTGATCCAGTTCCCCTCCACTACCACCCACCTCTGATGCAGTTCCACTCCAGTACCATCCACCTCTAATCCAGTTCCCCTCCACCATCACCCACTTCTGATCCAGTTCCCCTCCACTATCACCCACCTGTGATCAGTTCCCCTCCACCATCACCCAGCTCTGATCCAGTTCCACTCCATCATCACCCACCTCTGATCCAGTTCCCCTCCACCATCACCCACCTCTGATCCAGTTCCCCTCCATCATCACCCACCTCTGATCCAGTTCCCCTCCACCATCACCCACCTCTGATCCAGTTCCCCTGCACCATCACCCACCTCTGATCCAGTTCCCCTGCACCATCACCCACCTCTGATCCAGTTCCCCTCCACTACCAACCACATCTGATCCAGTTCCCCTCCACCATTACCCACCTCTGATCCAGTTCCCCTCCACCATTACCCACCTCTGATCCAGTTCCCCTCCACCATCACCCACCTCTGATCCAGTTCCCCTACACTATCACCCACCTCTGATCCAGTTTCCCTCCATCACCCACCACTCACCTCTGAACCAGTTCCTCTCCACCATCAGCCACCTCATATCCAGTTCCCCTCCACAACCTCCCAGCTCTGATCCAGTTCCCCTCCACTACCACCCACCTCTGATCCAGTTCCCCTCCACTACCACCCACCTCTGATCCAGTTCTCCTCCACCATCACCCACCTCTGATCCAGTTCCCCTCCACCACCCACCTCAGATCCTGTTCCCCTCCACCATCACCCACCTCTGATACAGTTCCTCTCCACCATCACCCACCTCTGATCCAGTTCCCCTCCACTACCTCCCAGCTCTGATCCAGTTCCCCTCCACCATCACCCACCTCTGATCCAGTTCACCTCCGCTACCACCCACATCTGATCCAGTTCCCCTCCATCATAACCCACCTCTGATCCAGTTCCCCTCCACTATCACCCACCTCTGATCCAGTTCCCCTCCACCATCACCCACCTCTGATCCAGTTCCCCTCCACCATCACCCACCTCTGATCCAGTTCCCCTCCATCATCACCCACCTCTGATCCAGTTCCTCTCCACCATCACCCACCTCTGATCCAGTTCCCCTCCATCATCACCCACCTCTTATCCAGTTCCCCTCCATCATCACCCAGCTCTGATCCAGTTCCCCTCCATCATCACCCATCTCTGATCCAGTTCCCCTCCGCCATCACCCACCGCTAATCCAGTTCCCCTCCACCATTACCCACCTCTGACCCAGTTCCCCTCCATCATCACCCACCTCTGATCCAGTTCCTCTCCACCATCACCCACCTCTGATCCAGTTCCCCTCCATCATCACCCAGCTCTGATCCAGTTCCCCTCCATCATCACCCATCTCTGATCCAGTTCCCCTCCGCCATCACCCACCGCTAATCCAGTTCCCCTCCACCATTAGCCACCTCTGACCCAGTTCCCCTCCACCACCCACCTCTGATCCAGTTCCCCTCCACCATCACCCACCTCTGATCCAGTTCCCCTCCATCATCACCCAGCTCTGATCCAGTTCCCCTCCATCATCACCCATCTCTGATCCAGTTCCCCTCCGCCATCACCCACCGCTAATCCAGTTCCCCTCCACCATTAGCCACCTCTGACACAGTTCCCCTCCACCACCCACCTCTGATCCAGTTCCCCTCCACCATCACCCACCTCTGATCGAGTTCCCCTCCACTATCAACCACATCTGATCCAGTTCCCCTCCGTCATCACCCACCTCCGATCCAGTTCCCCTCCACCATCACCCACCTCTGATCCAGTTCCCCTCCACCATTACCCACCTCTGATCCAGTTCCCCTCCACCATCACCCACAACTGATCCAGTTCCGCTACACTATCACCCACCTCTGATCCAGTTCCCCTCCACTACCACCCACCTCTGATCCAGTTCCCCTCCACCATCGCCCACTTCTGATCCAGTTCCCCTCCACTATCACCGACCTGTGATCAGTTCCCCTCCACCATCACCCAGCTCTGATCCAGTTCCACTGCATCATCACCCACCTCTGATCCAGTTCCCCTCCATCATCACCCACCAATGATCCAGTTACCCTCCATCATCACCCACCTCTGATCCAGTACCCCTCCACTATCACCCACCACCCACCTCTGATCCAGTTCCCCTCCACTATCACCCACCTCTGATCCAGTTCCCCTCCACTATCACTCATCTCTGATACAGTTGCCCTCCACTACCACCCACCAATGATCCAGTTCCCCTCCACCATAACCCACCTATGATCCAGTTCCCCTCCACCACCCACCTCTGCTCCAGTTCCCCTCCACCGTCACCCACTTCTGATACAGTTCCCCTCCACTATCACCCACCTGCGATCCAGTTCCCCTCCATCAACCACCTCTGATCCAGTTCCCCTCCATCATCACCCACTTTTGATCCAGTTCCCCTCCACCATCACCCACCTCTGATCCAGTTCCCCTCCACCATCACCCACCTCTGATCCAGTTCCCCTCCACCATCACCCACTTCTGATCCAGTTCCCCTCCACTACCTCCCAGCTCTGATCCAGTTCCCCTCCACTACCACCCACCTCTGATCCAGTTCCCCTCCACTATCACCCACCTCTGATCCAGTTCCCCTCCACCATCACCCACCTCTGATCCAGTTCCTCTCCACCATCACCCACCTCTGATCCAGTTCCCCTCCACCATCACCCACCTCTGATCCAGTTCCCCTCCATCATCACCCACCTCTGATCCAGTTCCCTCCACCATCACCCACCTCTGATCCAGTTCCCCTGCACCATCAAACACCTCTGATCCAGTTCCCCTGCACCATCACCCACCTCTGATCCAGTTCCCCTCCACTACCAACCACATCTGACCCAGTTCCCCTCCACCATTACCCACCTCTGATCCAGTTCCCCTCCACCATTACCCACCTCTGATCCAGTTCCCCTCCACCATCACCCACCTCTGATCCAGTTCCCCTACACTATCACCCACCTCTGATCCAGTTCCTCTCCACCATCACCCACCTCTGATCCAGTTCCCCTCCATCATCACCCAGCTCTGATCCAGTTCCCCTCCATCATCACCCATCTCTGATCCAGTTCCCCTCCGCCATCACCCACCGCTAATCCAGTTCCCCTCCACCATTAGCCACCTCTGACCCAGTTCCCCTCCACCACCCACCTCTGATCCAGTTCCCCTCCACCATCACCCACCTCTGATTGAGTTCCCCTCGCCTATCAACCACATCTGATCCAGTTCCACTCCGTCATCACCCACCTCCGATCCAGTTCCCCTCCACCATCACCCACCTCTGATCCAGTTCCCCTCCACCATTACCCACCTCTGATCCAGTTCCCCTCCACCATCACCCACAACTGATCCAGCTCCGCTACACTATCACCCACCTCTGATCCAGTTCCCCTCCATCACCCACCACTCACCTCTGAACCAGTTCCTCTCCACCATCACCCACCTTTCATCCAGTTCCCCTCCACCAGCACCCACCTCTGATCCAACTTCCTCCACCATCACCCACCTCTGATCCAGTTCCCCTCCACTATCACCCACCTTGATCCAGTTCCCCTGGACTATCACCCACCAGCCACCTCTGATCGAATTTCCCTCCATCACCCACCTCCGAACAGTTCCCCTTCATCACCCACCACCCACCTCTGATCCAGTTCCCCTCCACTACCACCCACCTCTGATCCAGTTCCCCTCCAGCATCACCCACCTCTGATCCAGTTCCCCTCCACCATCACCCACCTGTGATCCAGTTCCCCTCCATCATCACCCACCTCTGATCCAGTTCCCCTTCACCATTACTGAGCTCTGATCCAGTTCCCCTCCACCACCCACCTCAGATCCAGTTCCCCTCCAGCATCACCCACCTCTGATACAGTTCCTCTCCACCATCACCCACCTCTGATCCAGTTCCCCTCCACTACCTCCCAGCTCTGATCCAGTTCCCCTCCACTACCACCCACCTCTGATCCAGTTCCCCTCCACTATCACCCACCTCTGATCCAGTTCACCTCCACCATCACACACCTCTGATCCAGTTCCCCTCCACTACCTCCCAGCTCTGATCCAGTTCCCCTCCACTACCACCCACCTCTGATCCAGTTCCTCTCCACTATCACCCACCTCTGATGCAGTTCCCCTCCACCATCACCCACCTCTGATCCAGTTCCCCTCCACTACCACCCACCTCTGATCCAGTTCCCCTCCACCATCACCCACCTCTGATCCAGTTCCCCTGCACCATCACCCACCTCTGATCCAGTTCCCCTCCACTACCAACCACGTCTGATCCAGTTCCCCTCCACTATTACCCACCTCTGATCCAGTTCCCCTCCACCATTACCCACCTCTGATCCAGTTCCCCTCCACCATCACCCACCTCTGATCCAGTTCCCCTACACTATCACCCACCTCTGATCCAGTTCCCCTCCATCACCCACCACTCACCTCTGAACCAGTTCCTCTCCACCATCACCCACCTCATATCCAGTTCCCCTCCACTACCTCCCAGCTCTGTTCCAGTTCCCCTCCACTACCACCCACCTCTGATCCAGTTCCCCTCCACTACCACCCACCTCTGATCCAGTTCCCCTCCACCATCACCCACCTCTGATCCAGTTCCCCTCCACCACCCACCTCAGATCCAGTTCCCCTCCACCATCACCCACCTCTGATACAGTTCCTCTCCACCATCACCCACCTCTGATCCAGTTCCCCTCCACTACCTCCCAGCTCTGATCCAGTTCCCCTCCACTACCATCCACCTCTGATCCAGTTCCCCTCCACCATCACCCACCTATGATCCAGTTCCCCTCCACCATCACCCACCTTTGATCCAGTTCCCCTCCTCCACCCACCTCTGAGTCAGTTCCCCTCCACCATCACCCACCTCTGATCCAGTTCCCCTCCACCATCACCCACCTCTGATCCAGTTCCCCTCCACCATCACCCACCTCTGATCCAGTTCCCCTCCACCATCACCCACAACTGATCCAGTTCCCCTACACTATCACCCACCTCTGATCCAGTTCCCCTCCATCACCCACCACTCACCTCTGAACCAGTTCCCCTCCACCATCACCCACTTTTGATCCAGTTCCCCTCCATCATCACCCTCCTCTGATTCAGTTCCCCTCCACCATCACCCACCTCTGATCCAGTTCCCGTCCACCATCACCCACCTCTGATCCAGTTCCCCTCCACCATCACCCACCTCTGATCCAGTTCCCCTCCACCATCACCCACCTCTGATCCAGATCCCCTCCACCATCACCCACCTCTGATCCAGTTCCCCTCCACCATCACCCACCTCTGATCCAGTTCCCC
Organism: Mobula birostris; assembly: GCF_030028105.1. Classification (NCBI taxonomy): domain Eukaryota; kingdom Metazoa; phylum Chordata; class Chondrichthyes; order Myliobatiformes; family Myliobatidae; genus Mobula; species Mobula birostris. The sequence continues at coordinate 5,476,645 of NC_092393.1, forward strand.
TCCACCATCACCCACCTCTGATCCAGTTCCCCTCCACCATCACCCACCTCTGATCCAGTTCCCCTCCATTATCACCCACCTCTGATTCAATTCCCCTCCATCATCATCCATCTCTAATCCATTTCCCCTCCATGATCACCCACCTCTGATCCAGTTCCCCTCCATCATCACCCACCTCTGATCCAATTCCCCTCCACCATCAACCACCTCTGATCCAGTTCCCCTCCACCACCCACCTCAGATCCAGTTCCCCTCCACCATCACCCACCTCTGATACAGTTCCTCTCCACCATCACCCACCTCTGATCCAGTTCCCCTCCACCATTACCCACCTCTGACCCAGTTCCCCTCCACCACCCACCTCTGATCCAGTTCCCCTCCACCATCACCCACCTCTGATCGAGTTCCCCTCCACTATCAACCACATCTGATCCAGTTCCCCTCCGTCATCACCCACCTCTGATCCAGTTCCCCTCCACGATCACCCACCTCTGATCCAGTTCCCCTCCACCATCACCCACCTCTGATCCAGTTCCCCTCCACCATTTCCCACCTCTGATCCAGTTCCCCTCCACCATCACCCACAACTGATCCAGTTCCCCTACACTATCACCCACCTCTGATCCAGTTCCCCTCCGTCACCCACCACTCACCTCTGAACCAGTTCCCCTCCACCATCACCCACCTCTGATCCAGTTACCCTCCACCAGCACCCACCTCTGATCCAATTCCCTCCACCATCACCCACCTCTGATCCAATTCCCCTCCGCTATCACGCACCTCTGATCCAGTTCGCCTCCACTACCTCCCAGCTCTGATCCAGTTCCCCTCCACTACCACCCACCTCTCATCCAGTTCCCCTCCACTACCACCCACCTCTGATCCAGTTCCCCTCCACCATCACCCACCTCTGATCCAGTTCCCGTCCACTATCAACCACATCTGATCCAGTTCCCCTCCACCATTACCCACCTCTGATCCAGTTCCCCTCCACCATCACCCATCTCTGATCCAGTTCCCCTCCACTACCTCCCAGCTCTGATCCAGTTCCCCTCCACTACCACCCACCTCTGATCCAGTTCCCCTCCACTATCACCCACCTTGATCCAGTTCCCCTGGACTATCACCCACCAGCCACCTCTGATCGAATTTCCCTCCATCACCCACCTCCGAACAGTTCCCCTTCATCACCCACCACCCACCTCTGATCCAGTTCCCCTCCACTACCACCCACCTCTGATCCAGTTCCCCTCCAGCATCACCCACCTCTGATCCAGTTCCCCTCCACCATCACCCACCTGTGATCCAGTTCCCCTCCATCATCACCCACCTCTGATCCAGTTCCCCTTCACCATTACTGAGCTCTGATCCAGTTCCCCTCCACCATCACCCACCTCTGATCCAGTTCCCCTCCACCAGCACCCACCTCTGATCCAGTTCCCCTCCACCAGCACCCACCTCTGATCCAGTTCCCCTCCACCATCACCCACCTCTGATCCAGTTCCCCTCCACCATCACCCAGCTCTGATCCAGTTCTCCTCCGCCATCACCCACCCCTGATCCAGTTCCCCTCCTTCATCACCCACCTCTGATCCAGTTTCCCTCCGCCATCACCCACCTCTGATCCAGTTACCCTCCACCATCACCCACCCCTGATCCAGTTCCCCTCCTTCATCAACCACCTCTGATCCAGTTCCCCTCCACTACCACCCACCTCTGATCCAGTTTCCCTCCACCATCACTCACGTCTGATCCAGTTCCCCTCCATCATCACCCACCTCTAATCCAGTTCCCCTCCTCCATCACCCACCTCTGATCCAGTTCCCCTCCTATATCACCCAAAGCTGATACAGTTCCCTTCCACTATCACCCACCTTTCATCCAGTTCCCCTCCACCATCACCCATTTCTGATCCAGTTCCCCTCCACTATCACCCACCTGTGATCCAGTTCCCCTCCACCATCACCCACCTCTGATCCAGTTCCCCTGCACCATCACCCACCTCTGATCCAGTTCCCCTCCATCATCACCCACCTCTGATTCAGTTCCCCTCCATCATCATCCATCTCTAATCCAGTTCCCCTGCATCATCACCCACGTCTGATCCAGTTCCCCTCCATCATCACCCACCTCTGATCCAATTCCCCTCCGCCGTCACGCAACTCTGATCCAGTTCCCCTCCACTACCACCCACATCTCATCCAGTTCCCCGCCACTACCACCCACCTCTGATCCAGTTCCCCTCCACTACCACCCACCTCTGATCCAGTTCCCCTCCACTATCACCCACCTCGATCCAGTTCCCCTCCACTATCACCCACCTGCCGCCTCTGATCCAATTCCCCTCCACCATCACCCACCTCTGAACAGTTCCCCTCCGTCCCCCACCACCCACCTCTGATCCAGTTCCCCTCCACTACCACCCACCTCTGATTCAGTTCCTCTCCTCTACCACCCACCTCTGATCCCGTTCCCCTCCACCATCACCCACCTCTGATCCAGTTCCCCTCCACCGCTACCCAACTCTGATCCAGTTGCCCTCCATCACCCACCACCCACCTCTTATCCAGTCCCCCTCCACCATCACCCACCTCTGATCCAGTTCCCCTCCACTATCACCCACCTCTGATCCAGTACCCCTCCAGTATCACCCATCTCTGATACAGTTGCCCTCCACTACCACCCACCAATGATCCAGTTACCCTCCATCATCACCCACCTCTGATCCAGTACCCCTCCACTATCACCCACCACCCACCTCTGATCCAGTTCCCCTCCACTATCACCCACCTCTGATCCAGTTCCCCTCCACTATCACTCATCTCTGATACAGTTGTCCTCCACTACCACCCACCAATGATCCAGTTCCCCTCCACCATAACCCACCTATGATCCAGTTCCCCTCCACCACCCACCTCTGCTCCAGTTCCCCTCCACCGTCACCCACTTCTGATCCAGTTCCCCTCCACTATCACCCACCTGCGATCCAGTTCCCCTCCATCAACCACCTCTGATCCAGTTCCCCTCCACCATCACCCACTTTTGATCCAGTTCCCCTCCACCATCACCCACCTCTGATCCAGTTCCCCTCCACCATCACCCACCTCTGATCCAGTTCCCCTCCACCATCACCCACCTCTGATCCAGTTCCCCTCCACTACCTCCCAGCTCTGATCCAGTTCCCCTCCACTACCACCCACCTCTGATCCAGTTCCCCTCCACTATCACCCACCTCTGATCCAGTTCCCCTCCACCATCACCCACCTCTGATCCAGTTCCTCTCCACCATCACCCACCTCTGATCCAGTTCCCCTCCACCATCACCCACCTCTGATCCAGTTCCCCTCCATCATCACCCACCTCTGATCCAGTTCCCCTCCACCATCACCCACCTCTGATCCAGTTCCCCTGCACCATCACCCACCTCTGATCCAGTTCCCCTCCACCACACACCTCTGATCCAGCTCCCCTCCACCATCACCCACCTCTGATCCAGTTCCCCTCCACCGTCGCCCACCTCTGATCCAGTTCCCCTCCATCATCACCCACCTCTGATCCAGTTCCCCTCCACTACCACCCACCTCTGATTCAGTTCCCCTCCTCTACCACCCACCTCTGATCCCGTTCCCCTCCACCATCACCCACCTCTGATCCAGTTCCCCTCCACCGCCACCCAACTCTGATCCAGTTGCCCTCCATCACCCACCACCCACCTCTTATCCAGTCCCCCTCCACCATCACCCACCTCTGATCCAGTTCCCCTCCACTATCACCCACCTCTGATCCAGTTCCCCTCCACTATCACCCATCTCTGATACAGTTGCCCTCCACTACCACCCACCAATGATCCAGTTACCCTCCATCATCACCCACCTCTGATCCAGTACCCCTCCACTATCACCCACCACCCACCTCTGATCCAGTTCCCCTCCACTATCACCCACCTCTGATCCAGTTCCCCTCCACTATCACTCATCTCTGATAAAGTTGCCCTCCACTACCACCCACCGCTAATCCAGTTCCCCTCCACCATTACCCACCTCTGACCCAGTTCCCCTCCATCATCACCCACCTCTGATCCAGTTCCTCTCCACCATCACCCACCTCTGATCCAGTTCCCCTCCATCATCACCCAGCTCTGATCCAGTTCCCCTCCATCATCACCCATCTCTGATCCAGTTCCCCTCCGCCATCACCCACCGCTAATCCAGTTCCCCTCCACCATTAGCCACCTCTGACCCAGTTCCCCTCCACCACCCACCTCTGATCCAGTTCCCCTCCACCATCACCCACCTCTGATTGAGTTCCCCTCGCCTATCAACCACATCTGATCCAGTTCCCCTCCGTCATCACCCACCTCCGATCCAGTTCCCCTCCACTATCACCCACCAGCCGCCTCTGATCCAATTCCCCTCCACCATCACCCACCTCTGAACAGTTCCCCTCTGTCCCCCACCACCCACCTCTGATCCAGTTCCCCTCCACTACCACCCACCTCTGATTCAGTTCTTCTCCTCTACCACCCACCTCTGATCCCGTTCCCCTCCACCATCACCCACCTCTGATCCAGTTCCCCTCCACCGCTACCCAACTCTGATCCAGTTGCCCTCCATCACCCACCACCCACCTCTTATCCAGTCCCCCTCCACCATCACCCACCTCTGATCCTGTTCCCCTCCACTATCACCCACCTCTGATCCAGTACCCCTCCAGTATCACCCATCTCTGATACAGTTGCCCTCCACTACCACCCACCAATGATCCAGTTACCCTCCATCATCACCCACCTCTGATCCAGTACCCCTCCACTATCACCCACCACCCACCTCTGATCCAGTTCCCCTCCACTATCACCCACCTCTGATCGAGTTCCCCTCCACTATCACTCATCTCTGATACAGTTGTCCTCCACTACCACCCACCAATGATCCAGTTCCCCTCCACCATAACCCACCTATGATCCAGTTCCCCTCCACCACCCACCTCTGCTCCAGTTCCCCTCCACCGTCACCCACTTCTGATCCAGTTCCCCTCCACTATCACCCACCTGCGATCCAGTTCCCCTCCATCAACCACCTCTGATCCAGTTCCCCTCCACCATCACCCACTTTTGATCCAGTTCCCCTCCACCATCACCCACCTCTGATCCAGTTCCCCTCCACCATCACCCACCTCTGATCCAGTTCCCCTCCACCATCACCCACCTCTGATCCAGTTCCCCTCCACTACCTCCCAGCTCTGATCCAGTTCCCCTCCACTACCACCCACCTCTGATCCAGTTCCCCTCCACTATCACCCACCTCTGATCCAGTTCCCCTCCACCATCACCCACCTCTGATCCAGTTCCTCTCCACCATCACCCACCTCTGATCCAGTTCCCCTCCACCATCACCCACCTCTGATCCAGTTCCCCTCCATCATCACCCACCTCTGATCCAGTTCCCCTCCACCATCACCCACCTCTGATCCAGTTCCCCTGCACCATCACCCACCTCTGATCCAGTTCCCCTCCACCACACACCTCTGATCCAGTTCCCCTCCACCATCACCCACCTCTGATCCAGTTCCCCTCCACCGTCGCCCACCTCTGATCCAGTTCCCCTCCATCATCACCCACCTCTGATCCAGTTCCCCTCCACTACCACCCACCTCTGATTCAGTTCCCCTCCTCTACCACCCACCTCTGATCCCGTTCCCCTCCACCATCACCCACCTCTGATCCAGTTCCCCTCCACCGCCACCCAACTCTGATCCAGTTGCCCTCCATCACCCACCACCCACCTCTTATCCAGTCCCCCTCCACCATCACCCACCTCTGATCCAGTTCCCCTCCACTATCACCCACCTCTGATCCAGTTCCCCTCCACTATCACCCATCTCTGATACAGTTGCCCTCCACTACCACCCACCAATGATCCAGTTACCCTCCATCATCACCCACCTCTGATCCAGTACCCCTCCACTATCACCCACCACCCACCTCTGATCCAGTTCCCCTCCACTATCACCCACCTCTGATCCAGTTCCCCTCCACTATCACTCATCTCTGATAAAGTTGCCCTCCACTACCACCCACCGCTAATCCAGTTCCCCTCCACCATTACCCACCTCTGACCCAGTTCCCCTCCATCATCACCCACCTCTGATCCAGTTCCTCTCCACCATCACCCACCTCTGATCCAGTTCCCCTCCATCATCACCCAGCTCTGATCCAGTTCCCCTCCATCATCACCCATCTCTGATCCAGTTCCCCTCCGCCATCACCCACCGCTAATCCAGTTCCCCTCCACCATTAGCCACCTCTGACCCAGTTCCCCTCCACCACCCACCTCTGATCCAGTTCCCCTCCACCATCACCCACCTCTGATTGAGTTCCCCTCGCCTATCAACCACATCTGATCCAGTTCCACTCCGTCATCACCCACCTCCGATCCAGTTCCCCTCCACCATCACCCACCTCTGATCCAGTTCCCCTCCACCATTACCCACCTCTGATCCAGTTCCCCTCCACCATCACCCACAACTGATCCAGCTCCGCTACACTATCACCCACCTCTGATCCAGTTCCCCTCCATCACCCACCACTCACCTCTGAACCAGTTCCTCTCCACCATCACCCACCTTTCATCCAGTTCCCCTCCACCAGCACCCACCTCTGATCCAACTTCCTCCACCATCACCACCTCTGATCCAATTCCCCTCCGCTATCACGCACCTCTGATCCAGTTCGCCTCCAGTACCTCCCAGCTCTGATCCAGTTCCCCTCCACTACCACCCACCTCTCATCCAGTTCCCCTCCACTACCACCCACCTCTGATCCAGTTCCCCTCCACCATCACCCACCTCTGATCCAGTTCCCCTCCACTATCAACCACATCTGATCCAGTTCCCCTCCACCATTACTCACCTCTGATCCAGTTCCCCTCCACCCTCACCCACCTCTGATCCAGTTCCCCTACACTTTCACCCACCTCTGATCCAGTTCCCCTCTATCACCCACCACTCAGCTCTGAACCAGTTCCTCTCCACCATCACCCACCTCTGATCCAGTTCCCCTTCCACTACCGCCCAGCTCTGATCCAGTTCCCCTCCACTACCACCCACCTCTGATGCAGTTCCACTCCAGTACCATCCACCTCTAATCCAGTTCCCCTCCACCATCACCCACTTCTGATCCAGTTCCCCTCCACTATCACCCACCTGTGATCAGTTCCCCTCCACCATCACCCAGCTCTGATCCAGTTCCACTCCATCATCACCCACCTCTGATCCAGTTCCCCTCCACCATCACCCACCTCTGATCCAGTTCCCCTCCATCATCACCCACCTCTGATCCAGTTCCCCTCCACCATCACCCACCTCTGATCCAGTTCCCCTGCACCATCACCCACCTCTGATCCAGTTCCCCTGCACCATCACCCACCTCTGATCCAGTTCCCCTCCACTACCAACCACATCTGATCCAGTTCCCCTCCACCATTACCCACCTCTGATCCAGTTCCCCTCCACCATTACCCACCTCTGATCCAGTTCCCCTCCACCATCACCCACCTCTGATCCAGTTCCCCTACACTATCACCCACCTCTGATCCAGTTTCCCTCCATCACCCACCACTCACCTCTGAACCAGTTCCTCTCCACCATCAGCCACCTCATATCCAGTTCCCCTCCACAACCTCCCAGCTCTGATCCAGTTCCCCTCCACTACCACCCACCTCTGATCCAGTCCCCCTCCACTACCACCCACCTCTGATCCAGTTCCCCTCCACCATCACCCACCTCTGATCAGTTCCCCTCCACCACCCACCTCAGATCCTGTTCCCCTCCACCATCACCCACCTCTGATACAGTTCCTCTCCACCATCACCCACCTCTGATCCAGTTCCCCTCCACTACCTCCCAGCTCTGATCCAGTTCCCCTCCACCATCACCCACCTCTGATCCAGTTCACCTCCGCTACCACCCACATCTGATCCAGTTCCCCTCCATCATAACCCACCTCTGATCCAGTTCCCCTCCACTATCACCCACCTCTGATCCAGTTCCCCTCCACCATCACCCACCTCTGATCCAGTTCCCCTCCACCATCACCCACCTCTGATCCAGTTCCCCTCCATCATCACCCACCTCTGATCCAGTTCCTCTCCACCATCACCCACCTCTGATCCAGTTCCCTCCATCATCACCCACCTCTTATCCAGTTCCCCTCCATCATCACCCAGCTCTGATCCAGTTCCCCTCCATCATCACCCATCTCTGATCCAGTTCCCCTCCGCCATCACCCACCGCTAATCCATTTCCCCTCCACCATTACCCACCTCTGACCCAGTTCCCCTCCATCATCACCCACCTCTGATCCAGTTCCTCTCCACCATCACCCACCTCTGATCCAGTTCCCCTCCATCATCACCCAGCTCTGATCCAGTTCCCCTCCATCATCACCCATCTCTGATCCAGTTCCCCTCCGCCATCACCCACCGCTAATCCAGTTCCCCTCCACCATTAGCCACCTCTGACCCAGTTCCCCTCCACCACCCACCTCTGATCCAGTTCCCCTCCACCATCACCCACTCTGATCGAGTTCCCCTCCACTATCAACCACATCTGATCCAGTTTCCCCTCCGTCATCACCCACCTCCGATCCAGTTCCCCTCCACCATCACCCACCTCTGATCCAGTTCCCCTCCACCATTACCCACCTCTGATCCAGTTCCCCTCCACCATCACCCACAACTGATCCAGTTCCGCTACACTATCACCCACCTCTGATCCAGTTCCCCTCCACTACCACCCACCTCTGATCCAGTTCCCCTCCACCATCGCCCACTTCTGATCCAGTTCCCCTCCACTATCACCGACCTGTGATCAGTTCCCCTCCACCATCACCCAGCTCTGATCCAGTTCCACTGCATCATCACCCACCTCTGATCCAGTTCCCCTCCATCATCACCCACCAATGATCCAGTTACCCTCCATCATCACCCACCTCTGATCCAGTACCCCTCCACTATCACCCACCACCCACCTCTGATCCAGTTCCCCTCCACTATCACCCACCTCTGATCCAGTTCCCCTCCACTATCACTCATCTCTGATACAGTTGCCCTCCACTACCACCCACCAATGATCCAGTTCCCCTCCACCATAACCCACCTATGATCCAGTTCCCCTCCACCACCCACCTCTGCTCCAGTTCCCCTCCACCGTCACCCACTTCTGATACAGTTCCCCTCCACTATCACCCACCTGCGATCCAGTTCCCCTCCATCAACCACCTCTGATCCAGTTCCCCTCCATCATCACCCACTTTTGATCCAGTTCCCCTCCACCATCACCCACCTCTGATCCAGTTCCCCTCCACCATCACCCACCTCTGATCCAGTTCCCCTCCACCATCACCCACTTCTGATCCAGTTCCCCTCCACTACCTCCCAGCTCTGATCCAGTTCCCCTCCACTACCACCCACCTCTGATCCAGTTCCCCTCCACTATCACCCACCTCTGATCCAGTTCCCCTCCACCATCACCCACCTCTGATCCAGTTCCTCTCCACCATCACCCACCTCTGATCCAGTTCCCCTCCACCATCACCCACCTCTGATCCAGTTCCCCTCCATCATCACCCACCTCTGATCCAGTTCCCTCCACCATCACCCACCTCTGATCCAGTTCCCCTGCACCATCAAACACCTCTGATCCAGTTCCCCTGCACCATCACCCACCTCTGATCCAGTTCCCCTCCACTACCAACCACATCTGACCCAGTTCCCCTCCACCATTACCCACCTCTGATCCAGTTCCCCTCCACCATTACCCACCTCTGATCCAGTTCCCCTCCACCATCACCCACCTCTTGATCCAGTTCCCCTACACTATCACCCACCTCTGATCCAGTTCCTCTCCACCATCACCCACCTCTGATCCAGGTCCCCTCCATCATCACCCAGCTCTGATCCAGTTCCCCTCCATCATCACCCATCTCTGATCCAGTTCCCCTCCGCCATCACCCACCGCTAATCCAGTTCCCCTCCACCATTAGCCACCTCTGACCCAGTTCCCCTCCACCACCCACCTCTGATCCAGTTCCCCTCCACCATCACCCACCTCTGATTGAGTTCCCCTCGCCTATCAACCACATCTGATCCAGTTCCACTCCGTCATCACCCACCTCCGATCCAGTTCCCCTCCACCATCACCCACCTCTGATCCAGTTCCCCTCCACCATTACCCACCTCTGATCCAGTTCCCCTCCACCATCACCCACAACTGATCCAGCTCCGCTACACTATCACCCACCTCTGATCCAGTTCCCCTCCATCACCCACCACTCACCTCTGAACCAGTTCCTCTCCACCATCACCCACCTTTCATCCAGTTCCCCTCCACCAGCACCCACCTCTGATCCAACTTCCTCCACCATCACCCACCTCTGATCCAATTCCCCTCCGCTATCACGCACCTCTGATCCAGTTCGCCTCCAGTACCTCCCAGCTCTGATCCAGTTCCCCTCCACTACCACCCACCTCTCATCCAGTTCCCCTCCACTACCACCCACCCCTTGATCCAGTTCCCCTCCACCATCACCCACCTCTGATCCAGTTCCCCTCCACTATCACCCACCTGTGATCAGTTCCCCTCCACCATCACCCAGCTCTGATCCAGTTCCACTCCATCATCACCCACCTCTGATCCAGTTCCCCTCCACCATCACCCACCTCTGATCCAGTTCCCCTCCATCATCACCCACCTCTGATCCAGTTCCCCTCCACCATCACCCACCTCTGATCCAGTTCCCCTGCACCATCACCCACCTCTGATCCAGTTCCCCTGCACCATCACCCACCTCTGATCCAGTTCCCCTCCACTACCAACCACATCTGATCCAGTTCCCCTCCACCATTACCCACCTCTGATCCAGTTCCCCTCCACCATTACCCACCTCTGATCCAGTTCCCCTCCACCATCACCCACCTCTGATCCAGTTCCCCTACACTATCACCCACCTCTGATCCAGTTTCCCTCCATCACCCACCACTCACCTCTGAACCAGTTCCTCTCCACCATCAGCCACCTCATATCCAGTTCCCCTCCACAACCTCCCAGCTCTGATCCAGTTCCCCTCCACTACCACCCACCTCTGATCCAGTTCCCCTCCACTACCACCCACCTCTGATCCAGTTCCCCTCCACCATCACCCACCTCTGATCCAGTTCCCCTCCACCACCCACCTCAGATCCTGTTCCCCTCCACCATCACCCACCTCTGATACAGTTCCTCTCCACCATCACCCACCTCTGATCCAGTTCCCCTCCACTACCTCCCAGCTCTGATCCAGTTCCCCTCCTCCATCACCCACCTCTGATCCAGTTCACCTCCGCTACCACCCACATCTGATCCAGTTCCCCTCCATCATAACCCACCTCTGATCCAGTTCCCCTCCACTATCACCCACCTCTGATCCAGTTCCCCTCCACCATCACCCACCTCTGATCCAGTTCCCCTCCACCATCACCCACCTCTGATCCAGTTCCCCTCCATCATCACCCACCTCTGATCCAGTTCCTCTCCACCATCACCCACCTCTGATCCAGTTCCCCTCCATCATCACCCACCTCTTATCCAGTTCCCCTCCATCATCACCCAGCTCTGATCCAGTTCCCCTCCATCATCACCCATCTCTGATCCAGTTCCCCTCCGCCATCACCCACCGCTAATCCAGTTCCCCTCCACCATTACCCACCTCTGACCCAGTTCCCCTCCATCATCACCCACCTCTGATCCAGTTCCTCTCCACCATCACCCACCTCTGATCCAGTTCCCCTCCATCATCACCCAGCTCTGATCCAGTTCCCCTCCATCATCACCCATCTCTGATCCAGTTCCCCTCCGCCATCACCCACCGCTAATCCAGTTCCCCTCCACCATTAGCCACCTCTGACCCAGTTCCCCTCCACCACCCACCTCTGATCCAGTTCCCCTCCACCATCACCCACCTCTGATCGAGTTCCCCTCCACTATCAACCACATCTGATCCAGTTCCCCTCCGTCATCACCCACCTCCGATCCAGTTCCCCTCCACCATCACCCACCTCTGATCCAGTTCCCCTCCACCATTACCCACCTCTGATCCAGTTCCCCTCCACCATCACCCACAACTGATCCAGTTCCGCTACACTATCACCCACCTCTGATCCAGTTCCCCTCCACTACCACCCACCTCTGATCCAGTTCCCCTCCACCATCGCCCACTTCTGATCCAGTTCCCCTCCACTATCACCGACCTGTGATCAGTTCCCCTCCACCATCACCCAGCTCTGATCCAGTTCCACTGCATCATCACCCACCTCTGATCCAGTTCCCCTCCATCATCACCCACCAATGATCCAGTTACCCTCCATCATCACCCACCTCTGATCCAGTACCCCTCCACTATCACCCACCACCCACCTCTGATCCAGTTCCCCTCCACTATCACCCACCTCTGATCCAGTTCCCCTCCACTATCACTCATCTCTGATACAGTTGCCCTCCACTACCACCCACCAATGATCCAGTTCCCCTCCACCATAACCCACCTATGATCCAGTTCCCCTCCACCACCCACCTCTGCTCCAGTTCCCCTCCACCGTCACCCACTTCTGATACAGTTCCCCTCCACTATCACCCACCTGCGATCCAGTTCCCCTCCATCAACCACCTCTGATCCAGTTCCCCTCCATCATCACCCACTTTTGATCCAGTTCCCCTCCACCATCACCCACCTCTGATCCAGTTCCCCTCCACCATCACCCACCTCTGATCCAGTTCCCCTCCACCATCACCCACTTCTGATCCAGTTCCCCTCCACTACCTCCCAGCTCTGATCCAGTTCCCCTCCACTACCACCCACCTCTGATCCAGTTCCCCTCCACTATCACCCACCTCTGATCCAGTTCCCCTCCACCATCACCCACCTCTGATCCAGTTCCTCTCCACCATCACCCACCTCTGATCCAGTTCCCCTCCACCATCACCCACCTCTGATCCAGTTCCCCTCCATCATCACCCACCTCTGATCCAGTTCCCTCCACCATCACCCACCTCTGATCCAGTTCCCCTGCACCATCAAACACCTCTGATCCAGTTCCCCTGCACCATCACCCACCTCTGATCCAGTTCCCCTCCACTACCAACCACATCTGACCCAGTTCCCCTCCACCATTACCCACCTCTGATCCAGTTCCCCTCCACCATTACCCACCTCTGATCCAGTTCCCCTCCACCATCACCCACCTCTGATCCAGTTCCCCTACACTATCACCCACCTCTGATCCAGTTTCCCTCCATCACCCACCACTCACCTCTGAACCAGTTCCTCTCCACCATCAGCCACCTCATATCCAGTTCCCATCCACAACCTCCCAGCTCTGATCCAGTTCCCCTCCACTACCACCCACCTCTGATCCAGTTCCCCTCCACTACCACCCACCTCTGATCCAGTTCCCCTCCACCATCACCCACCTCTGATCCAGTTCCCCTCCACCACCCATCTCAGATCCTGTTCCCCTCCACCATCACCCACCTCTGATACAGTTCCTCTCCACCATCACCCACCTCTGATCCAGTTCCCCTCCACTACCTCCCAGCTCTGATCCAGTTCCCCTCCACCATCACCCACCTCTGATCCAGTTCCCCTCCATCATCACCCAGCTCTGATCCAGTTCCCCTCCATCATCACCCATCTCTGATCCAGTTCCTCTCCGCCATCACCCACCGCTAATCCAGTTCCCCTCCACCATTAGCCACCTCTGACCCAGTTCCCCTCCACCACCCACCTCTGATCCAGTTCCCCTCCACCATCACCCACCTCTGATTGAGTTCCCCTCCATTATCAACCACATCTGATCCTGTTCCCCTCCACCATCACCCACCTCTGATCCAGTTCCCCTACACTATCACCCACCTCTGATCCAGTTCCCCCTCCATCACCCACCACTCACCTCTGAACCAGTTTCCTCTCCACCATCACCCACCTCATATCCAGTTCCCCTCCACTACCTCCCAGCTCTGATCCAGTTCCCCTCCACTACCATCCACCTCTGATCCAGTTCCCCTCCACTACCACCCACCTCTGATCCAGTTCCCCTCCACCATCACCCACCTCTGATCCAGTTCCCCTCTACCACCCACCTCAGATCCAGTTCCCCTCCACCATCACCCACCTCTGATACAGTTCCTCTCCACCATCACCCACCTCTGATCCAGTTCCCCTCCACTACCTCCCAGCTCTGATCCAATTCCCCTCCACTACCATCCACCTCTGATCCAGTTCCCCTCCACCATCACCCACCTATGATCCAGTTCCCCTCCACCATCACCCACCTCTGATCGAGTTCCCCTCCACCATCACCCACCTCTGATCCAGTTCCCCTCCTCCACCCACCTCTGATCCAGTTCCCCTCCACCATCACCCACCTCTGATCCAGTTCCCCTCCACGATCACCCACCTCTGATCCAGTTCCCCTCCACCATCACCCACAACTGATCCAGTTCCCCTACACTATCACCCACCTCTGATCCAGTTCCCCTCCATCACCCACCACTCACCTCTGATCCAGTTCCCCTCCACCATCACCCACTTTTGATCCAGTTCCCCTCCATCATCACCCTCCTCTGATTCAGTTCCCCTCCACCATCACCCACCTCTGATCCAGTTCCCGTCCACCATCACCCACCTCTGATCCAGTTCCCTCCACCATCACCCACCTCTGATCCAGTTCCCCTCCACCATCACCCACCTCTGATCCAGATCCCCTCCACCATCACCCACCTCTGATCCAGATCCCCTCCACCATCACCCACCTCTGATCCTGTTCCCCTCCACCATCACCCACCTCTGATCCAGTTCCCCTCCACCATCACCCACCTCTGATCCAGTTACCCTCCATCACCCACCACTCACCTCTGATCCAGTTCCCCTCCACCATCACCCACTTCTGATCCAGTTCCCCTCCACTCTCACCCACCTCTGATCCAGTTCCCCTCCACCATCACCCACCTCTGATCCAGTTCCCCTCCATTATCACCCACCTCTGATTCAATTCCCCTCATCATTATCCATCTCTAATCCATTTCCCCTCCATGATCACCCACCTCTGATCCAGTTCCCCTCCATCATCACCCACCTCTGATCCAATTCCCCTCCACCATCAACCACCTCTGATCCAGTTCCCCTCCACCACCCACCTCAGATCCAGTTCCCCTCCACCATCACCCACCTCTGATACAGTTCCTCTCCACCATCACCCACCTCTGATCCAGTTCCCCTCCACTATCACCCACCTCTGATCCAGTTCCCCTCCACCATCACCCAGCTCTGATCCAGTTCCTCTCCACCATCACCCACCTCTGATCCAGTTCCCCTCCACCATCACCCACCTCTGATCCAGTTCCCCTCCATCATCACCCACCTCTGATCCAGTTCCCTCCACCATCACCCACCTCTGATCCAGTTCCCCTGCACCATCAAACACCTCTGATCCAGTTCCCCTGCACCATCACCCACCTCTGATCCAGTTCCCCTCCACTACCAACCACATCTGACCCAGTTCCCCTCCACCATTACCCACCTCTGATCCAGTTCCTCTCCACCATCAGCCACCTCATATCCAGTTCCCATCCACAACCTCCCAGCTCTGATCCAGTTCCCCTCCACTACCACCCACCTCTGATCCAGTTCCCCTCCACTACCACCCACCTCTGATCCAGTTCCCCTCCACCATCACCCACCTCTGATCCAGTTCCCCTCCACCACCCATCTCAGATCCTGTTCCCCTCCACCATCACCCACCTCTGATACAGTTCCTCTCCACCATCACCCACCTCTGATCCAGTTCCCCTCCACTACCTCCCAGCTCTGATCCAGTTCCCCTCCACCATCACCCACCTCTGATCCAGTTCCCCTCAGCTACCACCCACATCTGATCCAGTTCCCCTCCATCATAAGACACCTCTGATCCAGTTCCCCTCCACTATCACCCACCTCTGTTCCAGTTCCCCTCCACCATCACCCACCTCTGATTGAGTTCCCCTCCACTATCAACCACATCTGATCGAGTTCTCCTCCACCATCACCCACCTCTGATCCAGTTCCCCTACACTATCACCCACCTCTGATCCAGTTCCCTCCATCACCCACCACTCACCTCTGAACCAGTTCCTCTCCACCATCACCCACCTCATATCCAGTTCCCCTCCACTACCTCCCAGCTCTGATCCAGTTCCCCTCCACTACCATCCACCTCTGATCCAGTTCCCCTCCACTACCACCCACCTCTGATCCAGTTCCCCTCCACCATCACCCACCTCTGATCCAGTTCCCCTCCACCACCCACCTCAGATCCAGTTCCCCTCCACCATCACCCACCTCTGATACAGTTCCTCTCCACCATCACCCACCTCTGATCCAGTTCCCCTCCACTACCTCCCAGCTCTGATCCAATTCCCCTCCACTACCATCCACCTCTGATCCAGTTCCCCTCCACCATCACCCACCTATGATCCAGTTCCCCTCCACCATCACCCACCTCTGATCGAGTTCCCCTCCACCATCACCCACCTCTGATCCAGTTCCCCTCCTCCACCCACCTCTGATCCAGTTCCCCTCCACCATCACCCACCTCTGATCCAGTTCCCCTCCACGATCACCCACCTCTGATCCAGTTCCCCTCCACCATCACCCACAACTGATCCAGTTCCCCTACACTATCACCCACCTCTGATCCAGTTCCCCTCCATCACCCACCACTCACCTCTGATCCAGTTCCCCTCCACCATCACCCACTTTTGATCCAGTTCCCCTCCATCATCACCCTCCTCTGATTCAGTTCCCCCTCCACCATCACCCACCTCTGATCCAGTTCCCGTCCACCATCACCCACCTCTGATCCAGTTCCCCTCCACCATCACCCACCTCTGATCCAGTTCCCCTCCACCATCACCCACCTCTGATCCAGATCCCCTCCACCATCACCCACCTCTGATCCTGTTCCCCTCCACCATCACCCACCTCTGATCCAGTTCCCCTCCACCATCACCCACCTCTGATCCAGTTACCCTCCATCACCCACCACTCACGTCTGATCCAGTTCCCCTCCACCATCACCCACTTCTGATCCAGTTCCCCTCCACTCTCACCCACCTCTGATCCAGTTCCCCTCCACCATCACCCACCTCTGATCCAGTTCCCCTCCATTATCACCCACCTCTGATTCAATTCCCCTCCATCATCATCCATCTCTAATCCATTTCCCCTCCATGATCACCCACCTCTGATCCAGTTCCCCTCCATCATCACCCACCTCTGATCCAATTCCCCTCCACCATCAACCGCCTCTGATCCAGTTCCCCTCCACCACCACCTCAGATCCAGTTCCCCTCCACCATCACCCACCTCTGATCCAGTTCCCCTCCACCATCACCCACCTCTGTTCCAGTTACCCTCCATCATCACCCACCTCTGATCCAGTTCCCCTCCACCATCACCCACTTTTGATCCAGTTCCCCTCCATCATCACCCTCCTCTGATTCAGTTCCCCTCCACCATCACCCACCTCTGATCCAGTTCCCGTCCACCATCACCCACCTCTGATCCAGTTCCCCTCCACCATCACCCACCTCTGATCCAGTTCCCCTCCACCATCACCCACCTCTGATCCAGATCCCCTCCACCATCACCCACCTCTGATCCTGTTCCCCTCCACCATCACCCACCTCTGATCCAGTTCCCCTCCACCATCACCCACCTCTGATCCAGTTACCCTCCATCACCCACCACTCACCTCTGATCCAGTTCCCCTCCACCATCACCCACTTCTGATCCAGTTCCCCTCCACTCTCACCCACCTCTGATCCAGTTCCCCTCCACCATCACCCACCTCTGATCCAGTTCCCCTCCATTATCACCCACCTCTGATTCAATTCCCCCTGCATCATCATCCATCTCTAATCCATTTCCCCTCCATGATCACCCACCTCTGATCCAGTTCCCCTCCATCATCACCCACCTCTGATCCAATTCCCCCTCCACCATCAACCGCCTCTGATCCAGTTCCCCTCCACCACCCACCTCAGATCCAGTTCCCCTCCACCATCACCCACCTCTGATCCAGTTCCCCTCCACCATCACCCACCTCTGTTCCAGTTACCCTCCATCATCACCCACCCTCTGATCCAGTTCCCCTCCACCATCACCCACCTATGATCCAGTTCCCCTCCACTACCACCCACCTCTTATCCAGTTCCCCTGCACCATCACCCACCTCTGATCCAGTTCCCCTGCACCATCACCCACCTCTGATCCAGTTCCCTGCACTACCAACCACATCTGATCCAGTTCCCCTCCACCATTACCCAGCTCTGATCCTGTTCCCATCCACCATTACCCACCTCTGATCCAGTTCCCCTCCACCATCACCCACCTCTGATACAGTTCCCCTACACTATCACCCACCTCTGATCCAGTTCCCCCTCCATCACCCACCACTCACCTCTGATCCAGTTCCTCTCCACCATCACCCACCTCTGATCCAGTTCCCCTCCATCATCACCCAGCTCTGATCCAGTTCCCCTCCATCATCACCCATCTCTGATCCAGTTCCCCTCCGCCATCACCCACCGCTAATCAGTTCCCCTCCACCATTAGCCACCTCTGACCCAGTTCCCCTCCACCACCCACCTCTGATCCAGTTCCCCTCCACCATCACCCACCTCTGATCGAGTTCCCCTCCACTATCAACCACATCTGATCCAGTTCCCCTCCGTCATCACCCACCTCCGATCCAGTTCCCCTCCACCATCACCCACCTCTGATCCAGTTCCCCTCCACCATTACCCACCTCTGATCCAGTTCCCCTCCACCATCACCCACAACTGATCCAGTTCCGCTACACTATCACCCACCTCTGATCCAGTTCCCCTCCACTACCACCCACCTCTGATCCAGTTCCCCTCCACCATCGCCCACTTCTGATCCAGTTCCCCTCCACTATCACCGACCTGTGATCAGTTCCCCTCCACCATCACCCAGCTCTGATCCAGTTCCACTGCATCATCACCCACCTCTGATCCAGTTCCCCTCCATCATCACCCACCAATGATCCAGTTACCCTCCATCATCACCCACCTCTGATCCAGTACCCCTCCACTATCACCCACCACCCACCTCTGATCCAGTTCCCCTCCACTATCACCCACCTCTGATCCAGTTCCCCTCCACTATCACTCATCTCTGATACAGTTGCCCTCCACTACCACCCACCAATGATCCAGTTCCCCTCCACCATAACCCCACCTATGATCCAGTTCCCCTCCACCACCCACCTCTGCTCCAGTTCCCCTCCACCGTCACCCACTTCTGATACAGTTCCCCTCCACTATCACCCACCTGCGATCCTGTTCCTCTCCATCAACCACCTCTGATCCAGTTCCCCTCCATCATCACCCACTTTTGATCCAGTTCCCCTCCACCATCACCCACCTCTGATCCAGTTCCCCTCCACCATCACCCACCTCTGATCCAGTTCCCCTCCACCATCACCCACTTCTGATCCAGTTCCCCTCCACTACCTCCCAGCTCTGATCCAGTTCCCCTCCACTACCACCCACCTCTGATCCAGTTCCCCTCCACTATCACCCACCTCTGATCCAGTTCCCCTCCACCATCACCCACCTCTGATCCAGTTCCTCTCCACCATCACCCACCTCTGATCCAGTTCCCCTCCACCATCACCCACCTCTGATCCAGTTCCCCTCCATCATCACCCACCTCTGATCCAGTTCCCTCCACCATCACCCACCTCTGATCCAGTTCCCCTGCACCATCAAACACCTCTGATCAGTTCCCCTGCACCATCACCCACCTCTGATCCAGTTCCCCTCCACTACCAACCACATCTGACCCAGTTCCCCTCCACCATTACCCACCTCTGATCCAGTTCCCCTCCACCATTACCCACCTCTGATCCAGTTCCCTCCACCATCACCCACCTCTGATCCAGTTCCCCTACACTATCACCCACCTCTGATCCAGTTTCCCTCCATCACCCACCACTCACCTCTGAACCAGTTCCTCTCCACCATCAGCCACCTCATATCCAGTTCCCATCCACAACCTCCCAGCTCTGATCCAGTTCCCCTCCACTACCACCCACCTCTGATCCAGTTCCCCTCCACTACCACCCACCTCTGATCCAGTTCCCCTCCACCATCACCCACCTCTGATCCAGTTCCCCTCCACCACCCATCTCAGATCCTGTTCCCCTCCACCATCACCCACCTCTGATACAGTTCCTCTCCACCATCACCCACCTCTGATCCAGTTCCCCTCCACTACCTCCCAGCTCTGATCCAGTTCCCCTCCACATCACCCACCTCTGATCCAGTTCCCCTCCACCATCACCCACCTCTGATCCAGTTCCCCTCCACCATCACCCACCTCTGATCCAGTTCCTCTCCACCATCACCCACCTCTGACCCAGTTCCCCTCCATCATCACCCAGCTCTGATCCAGTTCCCCTCCATCATCACCCATCTCTGATCCAGTTCCTCTCCGCCATCACCCACCGCTAATCCAGTTCCCCTCCACCATTAGCCACCTCTGACCCAGTTCCCCTCCACCACCCACCTCTGATCCAGTTCCCTCCACCATCACCCACCTCTGATTGAGTTCCCCTCCATTATCAACCACATCTGATCCTGTTCCCCTCCACCATCACCCACCTCTGATCCAGTTCCCCTACACTATCACCCACCTCTGATCCAGTTCCCCTCCATCACCCACCACTCACCTCTGAACCAGTTCCTCTCCACCATCACCCACCTCATATCCAGTTCCCCTCCACTACCTCCCAGCTCTGATCCAGTTCCCCTCCACTACCATCCACCTCTGATCCAGTTCCCCTCCACTACCACCCACCTCTGATCCAGTTCCCCTCCACCATCACCCACCTCTGATCCAGTTCCCCTCTACCACCCACCTCAGATCCAGTTCCCCTCCCACCATCACCCACCTCTGATACAGTTCCTCTCCACCATCACCCACCTCTGATCCAGTTCCCCTCCACTACCTCCCAGCTCTGATCCAATTCCCCTCCACTACCATCCACCTCTGATCCAGTTCCCCCTCCACCATCACCCACCTATGATCCAGTTCCCCTCCACCATCACCCACCTCTGATCGAGTTCCCCTCCACCATCACCCACCTCTGATCCAGTTCCCCTCCTCCACCCACCTCTGATCCAGTTCCCCTCCACCATCACCCACCTCTGATCCAGTTCCCCTCCACGATCACCCACCTCTGATCCAGTTCCCCTCCACCATCACCCACAACTGATCCAGTTCCCCTACACTATCACCCACCTCTGATCCAGTTCCCCTCCATCACCCACCACTCACCTCTGATCCAGTTCCCTTCCACCATCACCCACTTTTGATCCAGTTCCCCTCCATCATCACCCTCCTCTGATTCAGTTCCCCTCCACCATCACCCACCTCTGATCCAGTTCCCGTCCACCATCACCCACCTCTGATCCAGTTCCCCTCCACCATCACCCACCTCTGATCCAGTTCCCCCTCCACCATCACCCACCTCTGATCCAGATCCCCTCCACCATCACCCACCTCTGATCCAGATCCCCTCCACCATCACCCACCTCTGATCCTGTTCCCCTCCACCATCACCCACCTCTGATCCAGTTCCCCTCCACCATCACCCACCTCTGATCCAGTTACCCTCCATCACCCACCACTCACCTCTGATCCAGTTCCCCTCCACCATCACCCACTTCTGATCCAGTTCCCCTCCACTCTCACCCACCTCTGATCCAGTTCCCCTCCACCATCACCCACCTCTGATCCAGTTCCCCTCCATTATCACCCACCTCTGATTCAATTCCCCTCCATCATTATCCATCTCTAATCCATTTCCCCTCCATGATCACCCACCTCTGATCCAGTTCCCCTCCATCATCACCCACCTCTGATCCAATTCCCCTCCACCATCAACCACCTCTGATCCAGTTCCCCTCCACCACCCACCTCAGATCCAGTTCCCCTCCACCATCACCCACCTCTGATACAGTTCCTCTCCACCATCACCCACCTCTGATCCAGTTCCCCTCCACTATCACCCACCTCTGATCCGTTCCCCTCCACCATCACCCAGCTCTGATCCAGTTCCTCTCCACCATCACCCACCTCTGATCCAGTTCCCCTCCACCATCACCCACCTCTGATCCAGTTCCCCTCCATCATCACCCACCTCTGATCCAGTTCCCTCCACCATCACCCACCTCTGATCCAGTTCCCCTGCACCATCAAACACCTCTGATCCAGTTCCCCTGCACCATCACCCACCTCTGATCCAGTTCCCCTCCACTACCAACCACATCTGACCCAGTTCCCCTCCACCATTACCCACCTCTGATCCAGTTCCTCTCCACCATCAGCCACCTCATATCCAGTTCCCATCCACAACCT